>NC_052174.1:7790643-7943960 GCF_902713615.1 Scyliorhinus canicula
GCCTGAGCGAGTGCGGTACTGAGCAGGTGCGGTACTGAAGGAGTGCGGTACTGAGGGAATGCGTTACTGAGGGAGTGCAGTACAGAGGGAGTGCGGTACCGAGGGAGTGTCGTATTCTCGGAGTGCGGTACTGAGGGAGTGCGGTACTGAAAGAGTGCGGTACTGAGGGAGTGCATTACTGAGGGAGTGCGGTACTGGGCAAGTGCGGTCCTGGGGGAGTGCGGTACTGAGAGAGTGCGGTACTGAGGGAGTGCGGAACTGAGGGAGTGCGGTACTGAGGGAGTGTGATACTGAGGGAGTGCAGTACTCTGTGAGTGCGGTACTGAGGGAGTGCGGTACTGAGGGAGTGTGATACTGAGGGAGTGCAGTACTCTGTGAGTGCGGTACTGAGGGAGTGAGGTACTGAGGGAGTGCAGTACTCTGGGAGTGCGGTACTGAGGGTGTGCGGTACTGAGGGAGTGTGATATTGAGGGGGTGCGGTACTGAGGGAGAGCGGTACTGAGGGAGTGCAGTACTCTGGGAGTGCGGTACTGAGGGAGTGCGGTACTGAGCGAGTGCAGTACTCTGTGAGTGCGGTACTGAGGGAGTGCGGTACTGAGCGAGGGCGGTACTGAGGGAGTGTGGTACTGAGGGAGTGTGATATTGAGGGGGTGCATTACTGAGGGAGTACGGTACTGAGGGAGTGTGATACTGAGGAAGTGCAGTACTCTGTGAGTGCGGTACTGAGTGAGTGCGGTACTGAGGGAGTGCAGTACTCTGGGAGTGCGGTACTGAGGGAGTGCGGTACTGAGGGAGTGTGATATTGAGGGGGTGCGGTACTGAGGGAGTATGGTACTGAGGGAGTGCGGTACTGAGGGAGTGTGATACTGAGGGAGTGTGATATTGAGGGGGTGCGGTACTGAGGGAGTGTGATACTGAGGGAGTGCAGTACTCTGGGAGTGCGGTACTGAGGGAGTGCGGTACGGAGTGAGTGTGATACTGAGGGAGTATAGCACTGAGGGAGTACGGTACTGAGGGAGTGCGGTACTGAGGGAGTGTAGTACTGAGGTCCTGAGGGAGTGCATTACTGAGGGAGTGCAGTACTGAGAGTGCAGCATTGAGGGAGTACAGCACTGAGGTAGTGTAGTACTGAAGGTGTGCGGCCCTGAGGGAGTGCAATACTGAGGGAGTGCAGTACTGAGGGAGTGTAGCACTGAGGGAGTCGGCCCTTAGGGAGTGTAGTACTGAGGGAGTGCGGTACTGAGGGAGTGTAGTACTGAGGGAATGCAGTACTGAGGTTGTACAGTACTGAGGGAGTGCAGTACTGAGGGATTGCAGTACTGAGGGAGTGCGGCCCTTAGGGAGTGCAGTACTGAGGGAGTGCAGTACTCCCTGGGTGTGGTGTTAAACCCAGGCCCCCATGCCCCTGCTCAGGTGGATTTAATGGACTCCTTGATGCTATTTGAAAAAAGAGGTGGGAGTTCTCCCTGGCATTTAGCTCAATCAGCGGCACAACCCGAAAGCCCCATAGATTATTCTCCTTTTTTGGATTTGCTGCTTTCCCATCATCCCCTTTGTCTGGAAGAATGCCGCTATCTAGCCATTTCCACACTGCCGTTTGTGGGATCTCGCTGTGTGGAATTGGCTGCTGAATTTCATACATTACAACAGCGAGCGCACCTCAAAAGAATCTCACTGGCTGTAAAGTGCTTTCTGACACTCGGTCCATGTGCAAAGCACAATATAAATGCCCGTCTTTCTTTTTTAAATGATTTGTTTAATCCATATACAAACTCTGTCTAATGTAACATTGATTGTAATTGGGCGAACTGGTGTCATTGATGCACTGTACCCCCTCTGCTGGTATTATTTCCCCAAAAATATACATTATCCTGAAAATTGATAGAAGTATTGCAAAACATCCTGACTTAGAAATTACAGAGAGTGGAATTAAATGCAACTCGTCTCTGTACAGCATGGTCCACCTTGAAGTGTTTCAATACAATTGAATTACTCTTGATGTTTGCAATCTGCATTTCCTCTGTTAGTGTATATATACTTACAGATCCCTCCTTCAGGGTACCAAATAACCCTCTGTTCACACTGGTTCGGTGACTCTTTCCCCGCTCTCCGATCAGGGTACAGTACACATAACTCCAAGTTCCTGCACAAAACTCTTCCCCAGTCTTGATAGCGACGTTGTAGGTGATCATTTTGATGGCGAGAGTTATCGAGAACTCCAACTAGAGTAACAGCTATCACTTAAGTGTCCAGAAATGCGAATGCAGGCTGTGTACATTAAAAAAGGCGGGGTTTGTGTGAAATCAGGTGGTTTCACAATCTGACGGAGAGTGACACCGGTCTAGCATTTAAAACACTTCTGCGTAATTCATTGCAAATCCAGTCTTCCATACTTAGCAGCCAGAGGAAACCTTGGTCCAAGATATATATGGGGATAAGCAACCCCCCTGGCCAAGCTCCACCGCCCCACAGAGGGTGACCTCACCCCACACACCGGCACTCCGCCCTGCACCACATGCCAACAGCCTGTTGTGTGACATTTGTCTCTCTGTGATACAAAGGCACTGTGCTGACCTTCCTTGTCTGGGTACTTTGGTCACCATTTGAAGAGGGTCTATCTGTACCGGGGTGGAGGTCAGCTGCCTCTCCCTCTAGGTCAAAAAATAGTGATGTTTCTCCATGGATGCTGCTAGAACGGCTGTCATGGGGTTTATATCTTGTTGATGCTTGTGGTGAGGTCCCAGGTTCGATCCCGGCTCTGGGACACTGTCCGTGTGGAGTTTGCACATTCTCCCCGTGTTTGCGTGGGTTTCGCCCCACAACCCAAAGATGTGCAGGGTAGGTGGATTGGCCACACTAAATTGCCCCTTAATTGGAAAAAATTAATTGGTACTCCAAATTAAAAAAAAAACACTTTGCTTGTTGTTCGTACAGGCTCAGAAGAATGACAGCAGCTTTGTGTGTCTTGTCACTAGTCTGAGCCTCCCTCCATTTCCTACTGCGCAATGGAGCGTTGCGAGGAACCTATCCTTGTTTTTTTGCATTTTTGCAAATCATCCTTCTATACTTTGGAGCAAGGAATAGAGAGAGTCCCTTCCCCTCCCCAGGCTGCTGCAAACTCGCTGCCATTGTGAAATCTGGATAATCCCCTTATTCCCTCACAGACATGCCTCGGGATGTCCCCCTTACTCCCTGACGGATGTCCCTCGGGATGTCCCCCTTACTCCCTCACGGACGTCCCTCGGGATGTCCCCCTTACTCCGTCACGGATGTCCCTCGGGATGTCCTCCTTACTCCCTCACGGACGTCCCTCGGGATGTCCCCCTTACTCCCTCACGGACGTCCCTCATGATGTCCCCCTTACTCCCTCACGGACGTCCCTCGCGATGTCCCCCTTATCCCCTCACGGGCATCCCTCAGGGTGCCCCCTTACTCCCTCAAAAATTGTGTGTGTCAACGTAGTTGATGACCAACAAATTGGGTGTAAGGCTGATTTTATGGCGGACATGACTCCTAAAATAAATTCAGGACCTTCAAATGGGAGAGAACTACTTCCCACAACGTCCAAGGGAGGAATAGACTATGAAATTTTTAAACAAGAAGAGCCTGTTCGGTTAAGCGACGAGCCTAATGGTAAACAAAGTGTAATACTACTTAACCGATTAAGCACCAGCTTGGAGTTGAAGTGATAAAGACAACAGCCTGGGTTTTTAACCATTTGAAAGATTTATCAAAAGTCAGAGTTAGAAAGTGAAATATGAAAGACAGAGAGACAGCAAATAGTTAAGTCAAAGTATAGATTGATTCCGGAATGGAATATGGCCGTGCAAAGGCCTGTTGAAAGGGTTGATTTTCTTGCAGGGACAAAAAGGGCGTATAGTGGGTGGATAACTTGGAATGATGCTATTTGGATCCCTAAACATTTTTTATATATGTAAAAGTTGGACTGCTGCCAAATTACTGTTAATCAATTATCTTAGAACGATGTTTTCTCTTGGAACATAGATTTGCTTTTTATAAAAATTGTGTGTTTTTTTTAAAACCAGCTTCCACATTGTCAGAAGTTTTAATTTTCAAGCTAATTTTAAATATTTATTTAAAAATATCAAACACAATAACTTATTGAATATACGACTGAACCAATCTTGCGCTGAACGAACTTGGTTTTCTGCAGATGAATTTGCCGGCTGTTAAAGAAAGCACAACTGACAAGATATGTTAATTTCTTAAACTTAATAAAGCAACATTCAAAATAACGACAGTTTTCTCAATTTAACAGTTCTTGGCAACTTTTTAGCGATGCGTGACTTCGGGCTTCTCCCTGTAGCCAGAAGGTGGGCCTTCATCGTAGACCAGTCTGCAACCATGAAATCGGAAACTCGCAAAATGGCCGTCCTCAACATCAGAAAGGAACCTCTTCTGGACAGATTTGTCGTTAACGGAGGAGGAGAAGCAACGATTGACATGCCTTTTTTAGCAGTTGAGGTTTCGGACTGAGGCCTGGGGAGGATCAAGTTTAATGCCGCAGACAGTTCTGGTTTTAAACCAGTGACAAAATGGGTTTTTGTTGTAAAATCTTTTAAATGGTTAAAAACCTAGGCTGTTGTCTTTATCACTTCAACTCCAAGCTGTTTGGTGCTTAATGGGTTAAGTGGCATTGCCCTTTGTTTGCCATTAGGCTTGTCTCTTAACCGAACAGGCATTTCTTGTTTAAAAATCTCACAGCCTATTAAAACTGCCATGAGAGGCTTTTGGATCGGGGTGTCATGTGAGAGTACCTTTAAGAAATTAGTATTTATAAATTGGTGTCTATATAAGCATCTGTAGTGCGAGTACCTTTAAGAAATTAGTGATTATTACTGCAGTGATGTCAGAGAGTGGGTGGAGCTGGCCTGTGTCAGCTTTTTACTTTGGTTTTAGGCTGTTTGTTGCAGGGTGTGTTTTAGTTTTGTTTCCAGAGCTGGATGGCTGCAGTCACAGCTAGAAGGTGTATTAGAGTCTCTCTCTGTAATCTAAAGACTGTAAATCGATCTTGGTGATTTAAAGCTAATAACAGTAGTGACGTTAACCTGATGTGCTTCTGGTAAATGGTGTTTTAAGTCTTCTGGATGTTAAAAGGAAAGCTTAAAGGATTACTTAGTCTTGTATTCTTTGGGAGTTGTATTTGAATTAATGGTTGCTAAGATGTTCACTGTATGTTTTAAAAAGGTTAACTTGAGTTCACAGAATAAACATTGTTTTGCTTTAAAAAATACTTTTCCATTTCTGCTGTACCACTCCTGTAGAGTGGGCCGTGTGCTCCCCATATCACAATTTATTAAAATTTGTGGGTCAGGTGAACTCCATAACACACTTTGGGGTTCTCTAAACCCTGTCCCACAAGAAATTGGGGCCTCGAGGGGGATAAAAGTCTATCTATTGGATTGGCTTAGTGAACCTAAAGACAGTGAGGGGTGAGCATATTGTGGGTGCATTTCAGGTGTGGTGTTTTAGTTTAAGTGTGGAATGTGTTGTGGACAATGGGCCTTTCTGAGGCTCTGAGGTTTTCGGGGGTGGAGACGGTCACACGCAATACCTTATGGACAGAAACTAAAAGCAGACTGTTTGATTTGGCAAAAACATTGCAGTTAACATTACCTGTCAAAATGCAAAAAGGTGAAGTCATTATGGCAGTGGCTAAGCATTTAAAGTTGCCTGAGATAGAGTGTGACTAATTGGAAATAGCAAAAATTCAGTTGCAAATTTAAAAAATAGAACATGAGAAAGAATTAAAGCAGCTTGAATACGAAGAGGAGAGGAAAAAGAAAGAGAGAGTGGAAAAAGAGAGAGAAAAAGGGAAAACAGAAAGAATAGCCTGGGCAGAACAAAAAGAAAGAGAAAGGGAGATACAGATCAGGGAAAAAGATAAAGAGAGAGACTTTGAACTTCAGAAAATGGCCATGAAACATGACAGTCAGTTAAAATTGGCAGACATAAAGGGAAAAGTACAGTTGGATGATAGTGACGAGGATCAGTTTGGATCAGAAATTGGCTAGCTGATAGAAGACAAAAGGTGGTGGTTGATGGGAAATGTTCTGACTGGTGTCCAGTTACTAGTGGTGGACCACAAGGATCTGTTTTGGGGCCGCTGCTGTTTGTCATTTTTATAAATGACCTGGAGGAGGGCGCAGAAGGATGGGTGAGTAAATGTGCAGATGACAATAAAATCGATAGAGTTGTGGACAGTGCAGAAGGATGTTACAAGTTACAGAGGGACATAGATAAGCTGCAGAGCTGGGCTGACAGGTGACAAATGGAGTTTAATGCAGAAAAGTGTGAGGTGATTCATTTTGGAAGGAATAACAGGAAGACAGTACTGGGCCAATTGTAAGATTCTGGGTCGTGTGGACGATCAGAGAGATCTCGGTGTCCATATCCATAGATCCCTGAAAGTTGCCACCCAGGTTGAGAGGGTTGTTAAGAAGGCGTACGGTGTGTTAGCTTTTATTGGTAGAGGAATTGAGTTTCGGAGCCATGAGGTCATGTTGCAGTTGTACAAAACTCTGGTGCGGCCGCATTTGGAGTATTGCGTGCAGTTCTGGTCACCACATTATAGGAAGGATGTGGAAGCATTGGAAAGGGTACAGAGAAGATTTACAAGGATGTTACCTGGTATGGAGGGAAGATCTTATGAGGAAAGGCTGAAGGACTTGAGGCTGTTTTCGTTAGAGAGAAGAAGGTTAAGAGGTGACTTAATTGAGGCATACAAGATGATCAGAGGATTAGATAGGGTGGACAGTGAGAACCCTTTTCCTCGGATGGTGATGGCTCGCACGAGGGGACATAGCTTTAAATTGAGGGGAGATAGATATAGGACAGATGTCGGAGGTAGGTTCTTTACTCAGAGAGTAGTAAGAGCGTGGAATGCCCTGCCTGCAACAGTAGTGGATTCGCCAACACTAAACGCATTCAAATGGTCATTGGATGGGCATATGGAATAGTGTAGTGTAGAATAGTGTAGAGGGACTTTAGAGGAGTTTCACAGGACGGCGCAACATCGAGGGCCGAAGGACCTGTACTGCGCTGTAATGTTCTGTGATAGTGATAAAGAGCGTCATGGTCGAAGGCCTGGTGAGGATTGATTTAAATATGTCCAAGCATTGCCACGGTTTGATGAGAAGGAGGTTGGTAAAGAAGGTAGCTAAACAAATGAAATGGCCACAGGACATGTGGTTATTACTGATTCAAACAAAGCTGGTAGGTAGGGCTAGTTAAGTGTTTGCATCACTACCGGAGGAGGTATCTGGGACGTATGACGAGGTGAAAAAATCCATCTTAGGTGCATTTGAACTAGTGCCTGAAGCCTACAGACAAAGATTTAGAAATTTAAGGAAATAATTTGGTCAAACATACACGGAGTTTGAAAGGCTCAAACAGAGTAATTTTGATCGGTGGATAAGGGCTTTGAAAGAAGACCAAACGTATGAAGCTCTCAGAGAAATTATGCTTTTGGAAGAGTTTAAAAATTCAATTCCTGATGTAGTGAGAACTCGTGGAAGAGCAGAGGGTGAAAACGGCGTGATTAGGAGCAGAAATGGCAGATGACTAAGAATTAGTTCATAAATCAAAGCTTGGTTTCCGACATCAGTTTCAGCCTGTGAGGGATAGAAACTGGGGACATGAGAAATACTCAAGTGGTCGAGGCAATGGTGATCTGATGGGAGATAATAAGGAGAGTGTACCTCAGATTAAAAAATAAATCCAGGAGGGTGGAAAAGAAATGAAAAGTTTCAATGTTTTCACTGTGATAAACTAGGCCATGTAAAGTCAGTGTTGGTGGTTGAAGAAAAGCACTGGGAAGGCTGATGTGGGAAAACAGGATGAGATAGTAGGGTTTGTAAAAGTGGTAAAGGAAAGCCCAAATGAAGAGAAGGAGGTGCAAAGATTGTACAGCCTGATCAAGAGGTGATTGATAAGAAGGTGCCAGATCTCTTTTAAGAATGTACTTGTGTGGGTAAAGTTTATTCATGCGTATCAGGAGGTGCAGGTAAAGACGTCATAATTTTAAGAGATATGGGAGCCAGTCAATCTTTAATGATGAGAGATGAGGGGTTATGTAGTTAGGGAAGAATGTTGCCAGAAAAGGTGGGAATATGTGGAATTCAGGGTGAGAGGAGTAGTGTTCAATTATATAAGGTAAGGTTGGAACGTCCAGTGAAGAGTGGTGAAGTGGTAGCAGGAGTAATAGAGAAACTATCTTGTCCAGGAATACAGGGCGCGATTCTCCGGACTCACGACGGTTCGGAGAATAGCGGGCGTCGGAAATTTTTACGGCGACGCTGTTCCGACGCCCTCCCGCTATTCTCCGAACCCCGCAAAATGTCGGAGTCGCGTTTCCCGACAAACGCCTCCTTCCCGCCCCTGACACGACCAGAATCGCCACTGATAGCCCCCCCGCTATTCACCGGCCCGGATGGGCCGAAGTCCCGACGTCATGGCGCCCTGTTTGGACGTCGTGAAACACACCTGCTTTTTAAATTCGTCAACCAGTCGGCCTGGCTGACGACTGCTTGGAGGAGGTCAGGGCACCACTCTGCGCACCGCTCAGCGCACCGCTCAGCGCACCGCTCGAGTCTGGCCACAACGGGGAAGGCATCCCTGGGAACGGGAGGGGGTCCAGAGCGGGGGCAGTGGGGGGGAGACGGGGGAGGCAGTGGGGGAGACGGGGGAGGCAGTGGGGGAGACGGGGGAGGCAGTGGGGGAGACGGGGGAGGCAGTGGGGGGAGACGGAGGGGGCAGTGGGGGAGACGGAGGGGGCAGTGGGGGAGACGGAGGGGGCAGTGGGGGGGAGACGGAGGGGGCAGTGGGGGAGACGGAGGGGGCAGTGGGGGAGACGGAGGGGGCAGTGGGGGGGAGACGGAGGGGGCAGTGGGGGAGACGGAGGGGGCAGTGGGGGGGAGACGGAGGGGGCAGTGGGGGAGACGGAGGGGGCAGTGGGGGGGAGACGGAGGGGGCAGTGGGGGGGAGACGGAGGGGGGCAGTGGGGGGGAGACGGGGGAGGCAGGGGGGAGACGGGGGAGGCAGTGGGGGAGACGGGGGAGGCAGTGGGGGAGACGGGGAGGCAGTGGGGGAGACGGGGGAGGCAGTGGGGGAGACGGGGGAGGCAGTGGGGGAGACGGGGGAGGCAGTGGGGGAGACGGAGGGGGCAGTGGGGGGCGACGGAGGGGGGGGGGGTTAGGTAGAGAGTGAGCCGTCCAACCCCGTAACAAAATGTCTGCCAGCATGCCATGGTGTGCCGGTGACGAGGACACGGCCGCTGGTTCCCCTGTGGCTTCCGGCCACAGGCCACTGACGCACCCGTGAGGAGGCCATAGTTTACTGGCCGTTGGATGCAGAAAGTGACCAGGGGTTAGGCTGACCGCGTGTCAGCAGCGCGACCAGGCCACCGGGACACACTGGTATCCCATGGCTGGCGGCTGCCGAGGTGTCGACTAACGTCCGTCTAACATGTCCCGTTTCTCTGCCTCCCACCACCCTTCTGTAGGTTAGCACGATGCATGGGAACAGAACGGCTATGTCCTGCGCAGTGGTTGGGGCCGCTCTACTGGATTTGGAGATGCAGCAGCATCCACACCCACAACCCGCAGTGGCTGCAGGGCCAGCTGCAGCAGCAGAGGGAAGGGCCGAGGAGTTGCCAGTCGTCGAGCAGCATGGGGGGGGGGGGGGAGGAGGAGGAGGAGGAAGAGGAAGAGGAGAGAGTGAGGGTGCAGCCACAGCGTCAGAGGCGACGACCAAAGCCGAGGGTGTACCGTGTCCGGGTCTCTTTCCTAACAATGCCGGACATCACCTGCAGGAGAAGACTCCGGCTGAGTAGGCAGACGGTGATACATATCTGCGAACTCCTGTCGCACCTCGCCCCACGTGGAACGGGGGGAGGACACGCGATCCCGGTAGCCATCAAGGTGACGGTCGCTCTGAACTTCTATGCTACCGGCTCCTTCCAGTCTCCGAGCGGAGACGTCTCTGGGATCTCCCAGTCATCGGTGCACAGGTGCATCCGGGATGTGACCGACGCCCTCTATGCCATCGCCGATCGCTACATCACCTTTCCCGAGGACCAAGCAAGTCAAGACTCACGAGCCCGTGGATTTGCCAGTGTGGCCGGGATACCGAGGGTTCAGGGGTCAATCGACTGTGTTCACGTCCCCATGCGCCCGCCTGCTGTGGACAAGGAAGTGTTCACAAACAGGAGGGGGACATACTCCATTAATGTCCAGGTGGTGTGCGACCCCCACATGAGGTTCATGAACGTCTGTGCAAGGTTCCCAGGGAGTGTGCATGACTCCTACATACTAGCGCAGTCGTTCATCCCTGCGATGTTTGAGGGATGTCCCCCCCCGGCTGAGGGGCTGGTTGCTAGGTGACAGGGGTTATCCGCTGAGGTCTTGGCTGATGACGCCTATACGGAGGCCTCAGACCAATGCGGAAACACGATACAACGAGGCCCATGCAGCAACCAGGGGTGTGGTGGAGCGCTGCCTTGGCCTCCTGAAGATGAGATTCAGGTGCCTGGACCGCTCCGGAGGGGCCCTGCAGTACCAGGCCGACAGGGTCGCTCGCATTGTAGTGGTCTGCTGTGCGCTGCACAACATGGCGATGCAGAGGGGAGATGACCTGTTGCAGGAGGCGGAGGGAGAAGCTAGTGGCAGTGGTGCCAGCACAGAGGAGGAGGAGGAGGAGGACGCTGGCGGAGTGGCGGGCGCAGCACGCAGACACGACCCAGGTGCTGGTGATGTCCAGGAGGCGGCACGACGGACCCGGCAAGGACGGCGGGCACGCGACGCCCTGGTGGCAGCACGGTTCACGCATCGCATGTGACGTCCCCGATGAACACCAAACCACCACCTGCATCGCTAGTCATGCAGAGGGTCACCACACAACTGCTACCACCACAACCCCCCCCCCCCCCCCCTCAGTGTACACTGCTCCACTTCGACATGACGCTTATCACTGGGTACAGACGGAATGGCACAACATTGATGGCTGTGTCAGCGGGTGTGATCAGTGCCATGTGGAATGATGACAGCCCGCTCTGCGAAGAGCTGTGAGCTCAGAATCGTTAGAGAGAGTCTGACCCTTGCCAATAGCTGAACCATCCACCTTGGTGGCCGCTGAGTTCGTCACTGACACTCCATCACGTGCCCGCGTGGGCTAGCTGTGGGAGGGGGGTAGGGGCAGGGACTGCACACCCGGCACCGAGGTTTCACCACCCGTCACCCCCAGCGACACTCGGTCACCATCACGATTCCTGTGGCTGTGGAACAATCACACGGTATTACAAGTAAGGTGGAACAGTGCGTTTAATATTAACAATTATTTACAGGTGCCCTAGCCCCTACAACTAAACTGTGCCCTTCACCCGTGCCAACTTACTCAGTGTCTATCTTAGTTGCCTTACGGGCCCTACCACTACGTCTAAGTGAATCCCCAGATGATACAGCAGGAGTGGAGGAGGATTGCTGCGAATCGCCCCCCTCGACTCGTTTCTCCTTGGCTATGCGTTTCCTGGGGCGACCCGGCCTTGATGGGCCAGGCTGCTCTGCGGGCGTCTCGGGTGACATTGTGCCACCCTGCTCTGCCTGCTGCCCACCCGATGCACCAGGGATGGGACGGGGGGAGGCCGAGAATTCCGGGACGTCCCGTGATGGAGTTAATGGGACGGGCCCCGAAACCGCCTCCTCCCTCGGGGAGCCCGGTGGCCCCCGGGCCTCACTTTGGGACAGAGGTGCGAGCGGGGAGGTTCCCCGTCGCACCACCGACACCTGGCGCTGCCAGTCCTGGAGGCCTGCAACGGTATCCACCAGGATCCAAAGGTTTGCAGAGACGGAGTCCAGGGAGTTAGACATTCCCGCCAGGGACTGTGCGATCTCAACCTGTGTGTGCACGACGCCATCCAGCACATGTGTCAGGCGGTTGATGGTCTCCGCGACCGACTGCTGCGACTGTGCTATCGACTGCTGAGACTGTGTCATGGCCCGCAGGGCGCCGGCAATGTCGGTTTGGCTCTGGCACATTGCTGCCTGTGAGAGGGCAACCCTGTCCAGGGCCGAGGATGACGCGTGCACATTAACCCCAACGTCTTGCATAACCTGACCCATTGCCTCCACCGCGGATGCCACCCGTGCGGTGTCGGACTGGGTCTCTGCCATGAGCGGCACCACTCCCTGCTCTTGGACGCGGTTCGACTCCTCTAACAGCGTCTGCAGAGCCAGGAAGGCTGCCCTCCTCCCGCCATTGTTTCCCTGGGTTTCCTGAGGCATCGGCTGTCTGGGTGGGTTGAGAAACTCCAGGAACTCTGAAAACGTCTGGGAGCCAGCTGCATCCTGGGCCTGGTCTGGCCTCCGCGAGTCCGGGCCCTCTGTTGCTCCGACCTCCACCTGCTGTACCTGCTCAGCTGTGATGTGCCAACCAGACTGTGCCCCAGGAGACTCATCACTAAATAGGCCCGCCGGGGTGTGTGTCTCTGGGATGATGGATGTGGTGGGAGAAAGCAGTGCCGCAAGCCCGACGCTCTCAATGCTTAGGGCCTCGTCCATGGTGTGGGGCTGCTCAGCGACAGGAGGGTTGTCCCTGGCCATTTCTGGTGGTGGTGGTGGACTTCGAACCCTCTGTGCGTCCTGGTCCGCAGATTGGGTTGGGGCGGATAGGGCTGCCCGCTGATCGGGCACCCTCTGTTGTGAGGCCCCGGGTGAGGTGGCGGCAGATTCCTGTCTCCGTCTGGAGGCAGACGGCCCTGGTCGTTCGGCATCACGTCCTAGGGAAGAGAATGAGACGGGTTATTTCGATTTGCTCGGCAGGCCGCTGGACGGTCCCAGTGGGCAGGGTGTGTGAAGGGACAGAGGATGGGGGAGGTGTCCCAGTGGGCAGGGTTTGTGAAGGGACAGAGGATGGGGGAGGTGTCCCAGTGGGCAGGGTGTGTGAAGGGACAGAGGATGGGGGAGGTGTCCCAGTGGGCAGGGTTTGTGAAGGGACAGAGGATGGGGGAGGTGTCCCAGTGGGCAGGGTTTGTGAAGGGACAGAGGATGGGGGAGGGGTGAGTGTTTGTCAGGGAGGGTTGTCTCACTTGCTGCAGTTCCGCCAACCTCGCATTGCGCGATATCGCGGGTGGCAGACCCCCCAACAAGGTCCAGTGCCCTCTGTTCAAAGGTGCTGAGGGGGTGCATGTTGGGCGAACCCCCTCCAGTCTTGTGCCGCTCACGGTGGTTATGAGCGGCCTTGGCCTGTTGGGGGAGGGGAACATAGGTAGATCATTACAAAACGGTAGGTATCAGCAGTCCGTTCAGATACTGGCACAGTTTGGGGGGGGCAAGTTGTCATCAGACGATTGCATCTCTCCTCGGGGCCAGAGCGCTGGGTCTGTGACAACTTTGTGAACCACCCTCAAATAACTCTGCCCCAATCCCTCTCCCCCCCCCCCCCCCCCCCCCCCCCGGGCAGTTAAGGGGGAGGGATGGTTGTGACTAGGGGGCACCCTCATGGCACTTCCCTGGCAGACCTGGTGAGGTCGTGTAGCTTCTTCCTACATTGCTCTGCTGAGCGAGGGGTCTGCCCCACAGCACTGACGGCAGCAGCCATGTCACGCCAGGCCTGGCGTACCGTGCTGGCAGGTTGGCGATGCCCTCTCCGCGGGCGGATGATGCCCCTCCTCTGCTCCACGGCATCGATCAGCGCCTCGACGTCTGCATCAATAAAGCGAGGAGCAGCTCGCCTAGGCTCCGACATCCTGCCCGACAGATTCTGTGGTCGCCCGCGCCTTTTTAGGCGTCGGGCGGCGTCACATGGGCGGGTTCGTGTCGTCGTCGCGTTCCGTCGTCATCACGCACGTAATTGACACGGCCGCGCTACTAGCCCATTTCCAGGAAGTGAATCCGTCGGGAAATGAAGCCTTCGCGACCGTCGTAAAACGGTCCCGATTTTTACGATGGTTTTGCGACTTTCCGCGGGTGCGGAGAATTTCGCCCATAGTTTATCTTGGGTAATGATATAGCTGGATCGCAGGTGGGAGTGATGTCTACTGTGGTTGATAAGCCAGTGGAAAATCAGACAACTGAAGTGTTGAAGGACGAATAGCCTAGCATTTTTCCGGATTGTGTCGTGACAAGGTCGCAAAGTCACAGGTTAAGACAAGAGGTGAAATCAAAGAGTGAAGATTAAGTTGAAGTGCAATTATCAGAAACGATTTTTGATCAGATGGTTGAAAAAGAACAAAAACAGGTGGAGGATGAGGCGGTTAGTTTTAGTTCAGGAAAATTGGCGGTGTTACAACAAAAAGATGTAGAAATAAAACGTATGTATCAGAAATCAATTACGGAAGAGAAATCTGCGTGTATGCCAGAGTGTTATTACCGTAAAAATGATGTCTTGATGAGAAAATGGAGACCTTTACATATGCAGGCCGATGAAAAGTGGGCAGAAGTTCATCAAGTAGTATTGCTGGTAGGGTATAAAAAGGAGGTGTTGTGAGTTGCACATGAGGTACCAGTGGGAGGTCATTTGGGAATAAGGAAAACTCAAACTAAAATCCAAAAACATTTTTAATGGCCTGGACGACATAAAGATGTAGTTAAATTTTGTCAATCATGTCACACATGTCAAGTGATAGGGAAACCTCAAGCAGTGATAAAACCAGCACCCTTAATACCCATTCTAGCATTTGAGGAACCTTTTACAAGGGTCCTAATTGATTGCGTAGGACCACTTCCTAAAACAAAATGTGGGAATCAATATCTTTTGATTATAATGGATGTGTCTACTAGGTTTCCAGAGGCCATTCCAGTACGTAATATTACAGCTAAAAAGATTGTGGAGGAGTTACTTAAATTCTTCACAAGGTATGGACAACCTACAGAAATACAATCGGATCAAGGATCAAATTTTACCTCAAGGTTATTCAATGAAGTTACAGATCGCTTGGGAATAAAACAATTTAAATCAACTGTGTACCATCCAGAATCGCAGGGAGCATTAGAAAGGTGGCATCAGACATTAAAGACAATGTTGAGGGCTTACTATCACAATTATCCAGAGGATTGGGATAAAGGAATTCCATTCGTACTGTTTGCAATTAGGAATGCGCCTAATGAATCAACCAAATTTAGTTCTTTTGAACTAATTTTTTGTTCGAGGTAAGAGGACAACTTAAATTGATTGAGGAAAAATTGGTGAATGAGAAATCGGAAAATACATTACTGGATTAAGTGTCAAATTTCAGGGAACGATTGAATAGAGCAGATGAATTGGCTAGACAACATTTAACAGTTCCACAAAATGCAATGAAAT
This sequence comes from Scyliorhinus canicula, assembly GCF_902713615.1. Taxonomy (NCBI): domain Eukaryota; kingdom Metazoa; phylum Chordata; class Chondrichthyes; order Carcharhiniformes; family Scyliorhinidae; genus Scyliorhinus; species Scyliorhinus canicula. Next base: position 7,805,962 of record NC_052174.1, read on the forward strand.
GGGTAGCGGACAAGAAATCCAAAGTTCGTAGTTTTGCCAGTGGAGATAAAGTTTTTGTATTGTTACCAGTGGTAGGTGAACCTTTAAAAACTAGGTTTTGTGGACCTTATCAGATTGAAAAGAAATTAAGTGAGATGAATTATGTGGTAAAAACACCAGACAGAAGGAAAACTCACCGAGTGTCTCATGTGAATATGCTTAAAAGGTACTTTGAAAGGGAAGGAGAGAAAAAGGAGGAGGTTTTAATGATTCTATCTCAAAGTGACGAACCAAATCCAGATGACTGTGAATTTGACATACCTCAAATTAAATTGGAAAACGAGGAGTACTAAAATGGCTAGACATAATGTAGATGTGAGAAATGCAGTTCCAATCGAACAACATCCATACAGACTTAATGCTTTAAAATTGGCACAGGTTAACAAAGAGATTGAGAGTATGCTTAAAAATGGCATAATTGAAGTGGGTTGCAGCCAATGGAGCTCACCCATAGTGATAGCACCTAAACCAGACGTTACCCAAGGTAACGTCTTCACAAGAATGGACTCTTATCCTATCCCACGTTTGTAGGATTGCATTGAGAAAGTGGGACAATCAGCTTTTATTTCCAAACTGGATTTACTTAATGGTTACTGGCAGGTACCTTTATCCGAAAGGGTGAATGAGATTTCAGCTTTTGTGACTCCAGATGGTATATACCAATTCAAAGTTATGCCATTTGGCATGAAAAACGCCCCAGCCACATTTCAACCGTTAACTAACAAAGTAGTTTCAGGATTACCCAATTGTGTGGTGTACATCGATGATCTGGTAATTTCCAGCAGCATTTTGTGGTCGGTCTCAGAGTATGATAATGGTTTTTTCTGGGGTAAAAGTGTTCTTGACAGATAGTTCATTTGGCCATACCCCCCCTGTGGAACCTCAATCTGTGTATTCATTGTTTTCATGTCAGTAGCAGCTTGCAATAATGTCGGATTTGTTTTAGATATAGCTGGTATATCTTGGGCTTTAGTTAAAATAATTTCAACTCTTCCCATTGGTGGCGCTGTTTGCTTTGGAGAGTTCAGCTGATTTTTTGCAGAGAGATTTGAAGGCTGTTGTGCTGTTAATTTGTCTGTCAGTAATTTGTTGTGACATTTCATGGAGTCCACGTCACTTTCCAAAATACAATTTTCCTCAAGTAACTGGCAATTTTGACTTTTAAGACCATCATTTTCTGATATTAACTGTTGAAGTTTGGATTCTGAGTCAGTATTTTTCTTTAGGAGTTCATCAATTGGAAATGATTGCTGTTGAACTTTAAAGGTTTCATTTTCGAATAATGTTTTAATCTAATCACATTGTTCAAGTTTAGATTTTGCATCTCGTAATTCTTCAACAGCTGCTGCTAGTTGGAATTTAGTGGATTATAGGTCATGATCGAATTTAGTTTTTGCAATTGTCTCTTGATGTTTTTGGTGCTGTGCCATTACTGCAAAAGACCATTTCACACGTTTTCCACCATTCAAGCGAGTGGTTTTTCCCCATGCATTCTTGATATTAGCAAGGGACCACTGTCCTTTGGGGATATCATATTTTGATTACATTTTTGTGGCAACTTCAGACAGTCCAATATGTCTACAAATCAAAGATCATCCAATATGTGTCAATATATTCTCTACCATTTGAAGGTCCTGAATCTATTTTAGGCGTCATGTCCGCCATAAACTCAGCCTTACACCCAAATATTTGGTCATTAACTACGTTTGTGTATCTGTGTACACTACTGCAACTATTTTTTCAGTCGCGTGTTATTTTAGTTTCAATGACCGGCACCCAATTGAATTAACACAGTCTGTAAAAAAGGCCCTTCTAAGGGGTCGAAGCACTGCTTGATGCAGCTTTAAGACTTTTAAAAGGTGATTTCTTTCCCCAGTCTAGCCGTTTTTCTTTGGGTCTTCCGTCCTTTTGGTCGTTCTTTGGTCTTCTGATTTCTTCCTGGCTGGCTCCTCCCCTTTTTGCCAAACTACGCCAGTTGTAGAGATCTACTATGCGGATATAGCAGCACTTGCGACCACTAAAACTCAGTAGAAATTTGAGATAACACTTCTCAGGTGCAAATAAGAATCGTTTTATTTGTCTCTATTGATTACTATTGAGAATCATTTAAAATCTTATTCTCCAATAAGTCCAGCTCGCAAAAGGACTCAAGAGAAGCAATCTTGTAGATAATTCAACTTTCAAATAGTATAGAAATGATTTTCTTGCTTCCGGTAAACAGCTTGCAATAACTTCAAAAGTCAGAGTTAGAAAGTGAAATATGAAAGACAGAGAGACAGCGAATAGTTAAGTCAAAGTATAGATTGATATAGTATAGAATGGAATATGGCCGTACGAACTCTCACGGTTAAACTAAATCGTATCAGTCTTTAGCCATCTAGCTATACCCCATGTAATCCTAATTGGTTTGGGTTAGAATCAAATAAGTTTGATTCACCATTTAGCTGTCTGTCTGTAATGTGCAACATTAACTTGAAATGTTTAATTAATGAATTCTTATATATGCTATGGAATGCGATTCAGTGCCGTTATCGCAAGCAGCCTGAACTGGATTATTGCTGACTTGACTGTTGAGAGAATGGCTCCTTTAGGTTCTATGCTGTTGCCATGAAGCCTGCCCTGTCCTTGGTCACTTTATCTTGCAAATGTATTTGTTAGCTGAATAAGAATGCTGTTTTAATCTATCGGTTTCAGTGCCTGTTGAAGCTATGTTTTGCATGCTGAATATGTGTTTCAAATGACCTGAGGTTATGAGTGAGTTTTAAAATGGTATTTAATAGACGAGAGGCTTAATGCTAAATAGCCATCTTTTACCTATCACTTTTACCTATAGAAAATAGCTGGCTTCGACACCCAATCACAACAGGCCATGGCTGCGAGCATGAAAGCATTGGCCTGGTGCTGGTTGACCTGAGGCAGTCACACGGGGACCTGGCATGGTCCTAGATGGACATGGCACGGTCCCTGTTTGCTCCGGCTGCACCCACGTCCGAAAGAGTAGCCCGGGGGCCATCAGGCACCCCGACGGAGGAGAAGGTGATGGGGCCTGTGCCAGTGACACCCGCTGGGTGGGGGGGGCGGGTGCGCCGGAACACCGCAACATCCCTGAATAACTCCCACCCATCCCTGGCAGATCCAATGGGCAGCGAGCAGAGCAGAGTGGCCCCATGCCATGGGTGGCACCCGGCCAAAGCCAGGCTCATCCAGGCCCAGACGCTCCAGAGGACGTCCGTCACAGGGCGGGATACACAGCAGACCACTTCTGGTATACCACCTGGGGGACCACCTAGAAGCAGCGTTAGGGCACATATGGTTAGATATGTAGACACCAGTTAATGTGGTATGGGTGCAGCACATAGGATAGCGTTAGGGACTAGGACACAGTTATTGTACATAGCACTGTCACCAATATAACATGCTCACCAACATTCCAAACTGCCTCTTCCCTCTGTCCGCAGGGTCTGAGGGATGGGCTGGGTGCAGGGGGCATGCCTGTTGGGTGTGGACATTCAAGGGGGGTGGAGGCCAGCGATTTTGGGTACGAGTGTTGGAGGATGGCACGGGCCAGGGCCCCAGGGCAATCAGGGGTGCTCTCAGGGGTGCCCTCAGAGCGGCAGGGGCCTGAGCAGACACATGGGGCCCTGTGTAGTTGGGTAACTGGTGCATGACCGATTACCACTCACCACTGCCCCCCACTATGGGCCTCAGCCCCAGCCCCTTCCTCCCATAAGGACTGAGGGCTGGTGGAATGACCAGCACGTATGCAGGTATCACCTGGGCAGACCTTGGTATGTGACACCGGGGCGGGAGTCAGACGCTGTCAGACCAGAGCTTGTTGCAGAGCGGAACATCATCATCCTCCGCCCCATGATCCAGAACCACCGATGCTGATGTCCCTGGACCAACAACCTGTGGAGCAGTTGGTGGGAAGCTCGGAGTGGGGTGGAGGTGCTTGGGTAGGGGAAAAAGCGGTGCAGGAAGGGGGTCGGGGGGAGGTTTGAGGGCAGGCAGGCCCCCAAGTCAGCGAACCAGGGGGCGATTAGAGTGTCCCGTGCGCGGCGGCCCTGCAACACACGTCGTGTGGCTTCCTTGTCGGATAAGGCATGTGGTTCCTCTACCTCCTACTCCAGTATGTCGTCCCTCTGCAGTGTGATGTTGTGGGGGATGCAGCAGGCCACCACAATGCGGCAGACCCTCCTAGGGCTATACCGGAGAGCCCCTCCAGAGTGGTCCAGGCATCTGAAACGTGCCTTCAATGCGCCAATTCACCGCCTGATGACCCCTCCTGGCCGCTGCGTGGGTGTTGTTATAACCGTTCTCCACGCCGGTCCAAGGCCTCCGGATAGGCATCATTAGTCAAGACCGCAGCAGATAGCCCCTGTCGCCCAGAGGCCGGCCCCTCACCAGGGGCAACACCTTGAAGGTATTGGACACCTTCGAGTGTGCCAGGACAAAGGCATCATGCACATTGCCTGGGTGATGGGTGCAGATGTGCACGATGAGGAGCTGGTGGTCGCATAGCAACTGCATATTGAATCTGTCTAATTAATGATGGGCACTCATGAGGCAGAGCCCATAGGTGGACATGCGATCCATCAATCACCCCCTGGACCTGGGTCATGTCAGCGATTGCGGGAAATCCAGTTGGCTGGTGGGCTCGGTATTGTGTCGACCAGGCATACAAGGCATCCGTTACGGTGCAGACACACCTGTGCACAGAGGTCCGGGAGATCCCAGACAGGTCTCCATTCAGCACCTGGAAGGACCACATGGCAAAAATGTTCAGGGCGACCGTCACCTTGAGGGCCACCGAGAGCGGGTCTCTCCACGGTTCCAGGTGTGCCATGATCTGCCACAGATGTCGCACGGTCTCCCTGCTCCGCTGCAGTCAGCAGCGGCACGCTCAGTCCGGCGGGTCTTCGAGTTACAGCCCATGTACACGAGGCCTGATGAGATGCCTCTCCCTCTTCACACAGGAGCAACACGATAGCACAGTGGTTAGCACTGTTGTTTCACAGCGCCAGGGTCCCAGGTTCGATTCCCGGCTTGGGTCACTGTCTGTGCGGAGTCTGCACGTTCTCCCCCGTGTCTGCGTGGGTTTCCTCCGGGTGCTCCGGCTTCCTCCCACAGTCCAAAGATGTACCGGTTAGGGTGGATTGGCCATGATAAATTGCCCCTTAGTGTCAAAAAAAAGGTGAGGTTGGGTTACAGAGATGGCGGGGGGGGGGGGGTTTGAGCGGGGTGCTCTTTCCAGGAGACAGTGCAGACTCGATGGGCCGGGTGGCCTTCTGCACTGTAAATTCTCTGATTCCATGACAATCCGAGACCACGGCCCTCCTCCTGTTCACCCCTCCACCACTCCCCCAGACCTGGCAGATGTCCCCCAGCCAGGAGCCCAACTGGCAGCCCATGGGCAGACCTTTGGGAACTTGGCTTACCATCGCTCCCCCTCAGCGGCCATGGTACCCGGTTCCCCAATTTAAATACCACAAGTGAACCACGCCGGCGTCACTTCTGCCGAATGGAGGTGGACCACTGCAGGAACTTGACGACTACCCATTAATGATCTGTTACTGTACAATTTGCATTCACCACCGTGCGTGGAATGCATCCCAAGCTGCTATCAAGACCCCGCAGCATAGTGTTCCATTGGCTGCCCAGTGCCAACCATGAATTTTGTCTGGTGCCCGATTCTCCACCCGATCATGATTCGTGCCTCTGCCGTTGCTGGAAAGAGAATTCCGCCCAAGTTTTCTGAACTGGGGGAAGGCCGATTTTAATAGGATAAGACAGGATCTGGTCAAAATGGTCTGGGAGCGGCTACTTGTAGGAAAACCCACATTAGAGCATTGGGATTCATTCAAAAAGGAAACACAGAGAGTACGTAGCCAACATGTTCCCAGAAAGGTAAAGGGTGGGATCAACAGGTCCAAAGAACCCTGGATGACCTGGGATATAAAGCATTGGATAAGGAAAAAAAGGAGGCTTATGGCAGATGCAGGGGGCTTAAAACAGTGGATGCGGCAGAGCAGTGTTTTTCAACTTTTTTTCCCAGGATCCACTTCTGCCAACCAGCTGATCTTTGGGACCCACACTGGCCAACCTTTGCGGCCCATGGCGGCCGACCTTCATGACAAATGGCTGTCGACCTTCCTGATACACGCCAAATTCGCTTACCTTTAACGCAAAAGGGGAGCCTGCTTGGTGGTCACAATTTCACTTGAATCAGGTACAAAGGAGGAGAGAGCAATGAGCGTATCAGGTGTAGACTTCAAAAGTTTAGAGGAGCTGTACGAGGCAGGTTCTTTTACGCCGAGAGTGGTGAGTTCTTGGAACGCATTGACAGGGAAGGTTGTGGAAGCAGATACATTGACGGCGTTCAAAAGGCATCTTGACAAACACATGGATAGGATGGGTATAGAGGGATATGGCACAAGGAAGTACTGAGGGTTTTGGCAAAGGTTGGTATCATGACTGGTACAGGCTTGGAGGGCCGAAGGGCCTGTTCCTGTGCTGTATTGTTCTTTGTTCTTTATTTGTTCAGCCAGTTCCTTTATGTCGTCTTCACCTTTATGAAAATAGAAAATCCAACCTCGCACATGTAGGTCATTGTGAAGGGCAATAGCAACAAAATGCTTGTTTTACTCAGCACTGGATACTCGTGGGAGAATCTACTCCAGAATGCTGACAGCCACATGAGCATTTGGTGCATTTTCTATGTGGTATCACAGGTCAGCTACAACAGCGTTAGTCTTTTAATTTGGAGTCAGTTCTAAGTTAATAACTGACTCTGGGGTCTCAACCTCAAAAATAATTTTCCACTCACCACTTTCCTTTCAAAATCTGAAACTTCTCATTTATTTTGCCTGTACTTCCCTGCATATAACACACATGGGCTTTGTATCCATATTTCCATTGATACAATTGACAAAACCATATCTCAAGAACTCATGTTCATATTGCTTTGTTCCTAATTAAGTGTCTTCTTTGTAGAACTGTTAACCAGAGACCCTGGAGTTCTGTACAGAGCTCGCACTAGAACTGCACTGGACTCTCCTGAGCAGCTCTCTCTGGCAGATTCTGTTGTGAGATCCTTTCGATAGGTAAACTGCCCATTTGAGTCTCTGGCCGTCTCTTATTTTTAAGAAAACCATTCATCTTCATAATTCCCTTGCCTTGATTGCCAGCAGCTGGATAATGGAAGCTACACAGGTCTGTGATTTGGCATCAAAAGCACATACTTGGAGGGCGCTTGATTCAAGTGTGCGTGCAGGGCACATGGCCTACTCTCTGCTACTGCTTCTGGCTGGAAGACTCATTTATTTTCATTGATAAGGTGGAAGTGGCTACCATTCTCAATGTAAAAGCCGGTAGCAGCCATTGCGTGCTTCTCCCCCGATTGGGACCACCGCGGGAATGGTACAATCGATTGCTCCATGACCCTCCTGACACCTACCCACCTGCACTTTGAAAATCCCTGCACTAGAGGAGTATGGAAAGTGCAGGGAATACTTACTGCAGTGTATCCATGGCAATTTGATAAATTGGGTCCAAAATTGGCTTAGTGGCAGAAGGTAATGGTTTGTGACTGGAGGCCTGTGTCCAGTGGTATACCATAGGCATCGGTACTGGGTCCCTTGCAGTTTATAGTGTACCTTAATGATCTAGATGTGAATGTGGGTGTATGTTCAGTAAGTTCGCAGATGACATGAAAATTGATGGTGGGATAAATAGTGTTAGGATATTGTTGTAGAACCTTTTGTCTGCCTTGTGGCCCCCTTTTTATCCCTGTTCTGCTGCCTGCTTTGATCTACAGTTTTCCGGTTAGCTGCTACAATATTACTGTGACATTTGGGATTTCCGTTAAACTACTGCTGTCCTGTTGGACCAGGCCAAGACATCCCCTTCAGGCAGAACCAATGATGTCGATTTGATCAACTTGGCAAGCAGCCAGTCGGTGAATATAGCATTTGCAGCCTTCTATCATTGCCTGTGATTAGTGAAGCCAGTCAGACACTTTCAGGAAAGAAGGCGGGTCTTCTGCAGAGTTCCATTTTGGCTTCAGTTCTGAGAGGGTTTCAGTCAGGTTGCAGCTGCAAGGCATCTATCTCTCTGCTGCTCCCTCTCTCCCTCAGCCAGGCAATATCTAAAACCTCCAAGACAGTTCTGTCAAGAAAGACAACTAGGAAGGACCTTGATGAATTCCTCTCTTCTTCTCATGCTCTGGAGGATGATTTTGAGAGGCTTTCTAGCTTAATCTGTGAAGACTTACTTGTTTAAAGGGGCGCAGACAGCCAACAGAACTGGGAAAGAGATCTTGAATGTGAAAGTGTGAGCCGATTTCCCACAGATCAGTAACCTTCAGGGAAGAACAAGGAACAAAGAACATAGACAATTACAGCACCGAAACAGGCCCTTCGACCCTCCAAGCCTGCACCGACCATGCTGCCCATCTGAATTAAACCCCCCTACCCTTCCGGGGACCATATCCCTCTATTCCCATCCTATTCATGTATTTGTCAAGATGCTCCTTAAAAGTAACTATTGTATCTGCTTCCACCACCTCCTCCGGCAGCGAGTTCCAGGCACGCACTACCCTCTGTGTAAAAAAACTTGCCTCCTACCTTCCCTGTAAACCTTGCCCCTCGCACCTTAATCCTATGCCTTCTAGTAATTTACTCTTCCAACCTGGGAAAAAGCGTCTGACTATCCACTCTGTCTATGTCCCTCATAATCTTGTAGACTTCTACGAGGGCGCCCCCTCAACCTCCGTCATTCCAGTGAGAACAAAGTTTCTCCAACCGGCAACATGGTATCACAGTGGTTAGCACTGTTGCTTCACAGTTCTAGGGTCGAAGGTTCGATTCTCAGCTTGGGACACTGTCTGTGTGGAGTCTGCATGTTCTCCCCGTGTCTGTGTGGGTTTCCTCCGGGTGTTCCGGTTTCCTCCGACTGTCCAAAGACATGCAGGTTAGGTGGATTGGCCATGATATATTGCCCTTAGTGACCAAAAAGGTTAGGTGGGGTTACTGAGTTATGGGGATAGGGTGGAAGCGTGGTCTTAAGTCGGGTGCCCTTTCCAAGGGCCGGTGCAGACTCGATGGGCCGAATGGCCTCCTTCTGCACTATCAATTCTATGATTCTCTGAACCTTTCCTCATAGCTAATGCCCTCCTTACCAGGCGACATCCTGGTGAATCTCTTCCACACCTCTCCAAAGCCTCCACATCCTTCTGGTAGTGTGGCGACCAGAATTGAACACTACATTCCAAGTATGGCCTAACTAAGGTTCTATAAAGCTGAACATGACTTGCCAATTTTTAAACTCAATGCCCTGGCTGATTAAGGCAAGCATGCCATATGCCTTCTTGAATACCTTTGCCACGTGCGATGCCACTTTCAGTGACCTGTGGACCTGTACACCCAGATCCCTCTGCCTATCAATACTCTTAAGAGTTCTGCCATTTACTGTATATTTCCTATCAGTATTAGACCTTCCAAAATGCATTACCTATCCGGATTAAACTCCGTCTGCCATCTCTCCGCCCAAGTTGCCAACTGATCTATATCCTGCTGTATCCTCTGACAGTCCTCAACGCTATCCGCAATTCCACCAACCTTTGTTTCATCCACAAACTTCATGGAATCATGTAATTTACAGTGTAGAAGTAGGCCATTCAGCCCATCAAGTCTGCACCAGCCCTTGGAAAGAGCTCCCTTCTTAAGCCCACATCTGTACCCTATCCCCACAACCCACTGCAGACACACACACTGATGGACATACAATAGGACCAATCAACATGCATAACACCGCAGCCAATCACCAGTTAGAGCACACGCACTATAAAGACAGAGGGCATTGTTTTCCCGCTCACTCGGGATGCAGCCTTTCAGAAGCACAAGAGCTTACAGCACAGATTCTCACCATGTGCTGAGTGCTTAGACTGGTTAGGATAGGCACAGGTCTTTAGTTAATCTAACATCGTGTTTACCCACAGTAATAGTGTTGGAACCAACAATTCTACAGACACATGCTTGTAGGATTAGAATAGCGGTTTTAATATACTCACAACAGATGCAGCCGGTTAGCCATTGAATTTACAGTGAACTGGCCGGCTGACCATGTGGCACTGAGCTTTTATAGCAGCTTGCGGGGGAGGAGTCCTGGGCAGAGCCAAGAGATAAGCCCCCATACAACTCAAGCATTCCCAGAGCTACTCCCCCTGGAGGACAGGTAGTGCAACTGCACTTACAATACAGACACTTCTACATACAGATTATAATCCGGTGTGAATTACATTCACCACAAATAGTATGTTCAACAGTTTATAGTTTAATAAAATAGTGTTGTACTATTTTAAGTGTTGGTAGCCTGTATGTGTTTCACGGATCCAGAACCCACAGCACATCATGGCACCAGTAGTTGAGGGATGTTAGAACATCTTAGACCTACCTGCAAGTGATCTGCCCTCCAGCAGTCTACAGCAATCCTGCAACTTGAACAATGTCCGCCCGCCACCGCTGCCTCTCTGCATCACTGGCAACCTGGGGTCCAACTGGAAGATCTTCAAACAACGCTTCCAGCTATACCTTGAGGCCATGGACCTGGAAGCTGCCACAGATGCCAGGAAGATTGCTCACTTCCTCTCCATAGCCGGGGACCATGCCATCCACATCTTTAATTCTCTCACCTTCGCCGATGGTGAAGATAAATCTAAATTCAAGTCGGTCCTCCTCAAGTTTGACAATCACTGCAACGTCGAGGTGAATGAAAGCTTCGAGCGCTATATCTTCCAGCAGCGCTTACAGGGTAAGGACGAACCTTTCCAGCCCTTTATCACCCACCTCTGTATCCTTGCGCAGTCCTGCAACTACGGGTCCACCTCCGACTCCATGATACGCGACCAGATCGTTTTTGGTGTTCAGTCGGACCCCCTTCACCAGCAGCTTCTTAAGGTCAAGCAGGTCAACCTGCGTGCTCCACGAACATGCCACTGGTTGGTATTCCCACATTCAGGCGGCTGAAACGGCGCGGCAAGCTCCCCACGAGGCAGAACAGGTCCAAGTCATCAAACCACTCCAGGGCCTCAGCCTGGATGAGGGCGGCCTTTTCGCGGACTCCCGTGCCTGGGCGCACCGAACGGGGGGATAGCGACGTTGACGAACGTAATGCGCAGGCATACACCACGCCGGATCGCACCGCGCATTCACGATGGCGCAATGAACGCACTGACGCAACAGCGTGCGGCAACTGTGGCTCCGCCCATTTAATGCGGCAGTGTCCTGCCAAATCCAGAAGATCTTTGCAGTGTGGCAAGCCTGACCACTGTGCAGCTTTATGCAGATCAACTCAACCTGCCAGCTTTCGTCGCTCCAGCCAGCCTCGCAGGGATGTCCGGGTCATTCAACCCACAGTCACCGGGCCTGATCCAGACCTGCCCCCTGATTTTGACAGCGACGACCCAAAGGTGCCTTTTCAAGTCGGCATCATAACAAAGAACAGAATGCCATTTGGAATCATCTCGAGCGTCCGAGGTGTTTCATAGGATCATGGAACAAATGATGGAAGGGATTGAAGGTGTTTGCGTCTATGTCGATGACATAATCATCTGGTCCACCACCCCGCAGGAGCACATTAATCGCCTCCAGCGCGTTTTCAGACGCATACACGAACATGGCCTCCGCCTCAATAGAGCCAAATGCTCTTTCGGTCAGACAGATATCAAATTCCTTCGCGACCACATCTCCCATTTGGGTGTGCGGCCGGATGCGGACAAGGTAGCTGCAATCACAGCTATGAGAATGCCAGAAGATAAGAAAGCGGTCCTCCGGTTCTTGGGAATGGTAAACTTTTTAGGGAAGTTCATCCCTAACCTCGCTTCTCATACCACGGCTCTCGGGAACCTGGTCAGGAAGACGACGGGCTTCCAGTGGCTCCCTTACCACGAGCGAGAATGTTGGGAGTTCAAGGCTAAACTAACCACGGCTCCAGTTCTGGCCTTCTTTGATCCGACAAAAGCGACAAAAATCTCTATGGATGCCAGTCAGTCTGGCATTGGAGCCGTGCTTTTGCAACGTGATGAGGCCTTGTCATGGGCCCCGTTGCGTATGCGTCATGGGCAATGACCCCCAGGGAGCAGCGCTACGCGCAGATAGAAAAGGAGTGCCTGGGCCTTATGACCAGCGTTGTGAAGTTTCACGACTATGTCTATGGGCTTCCCCAATTCGCTGTCGAGACCGACCATCGCCCGCTCATCAATATAATACAGAAGGACTTGGATGACATGACTCGCCTCCAGCACATCCTGCTCAAGCTCCGGCGATATGACTTTCAACTGGTGTACAGCCCAGGCAAGGACTTCATCATTGCGGGCGCCCTCTCCAGGTCAGTCAACACTCCGTATGCCCCAGAGGGGTTCGTTTGCCAGGTCGACATCCAGGTTGAGTTTGCAGCTTCCCATCTATCTGCGTCAGATGAATGCCTGGTCCAAATTCGCCGTGAAACGGCGGCTGACCCCCTGCTACAGCGTGTCATGCGCCACATGACAGACGGGTGGCTCAAGAGCCAATGCCCGCAGTTCTATAACGTAAGAGACGATCTGGCAGTCATAGAACATAGAACGATACAACGCAGTACAGGCCCTTCGGCCCACGATGTTGCACCGACATGGGAAGTCAAAAACTAAAGGCCGTCTAACCTACACTATGCCATTATCATCCATATGCTTATCCAATAAACTTTTAAATGCCCTCAATGTTGGCGAGTTCACTACTGTTGCAGGTAGGGCATTCCACGGCCTCACCACTCTTTGCGTAAAAAACCTACCTCTGACCTCTGTCCTATATCTATTACCCCTCAATTTAAGGCTATGTCCCCTCATGCTAGCCACCTCCATCCGCGGGAGAAGGCTCTCACTGTCCACCCTATCTAACCCTCTGATCATTTTGTATGCCTCTATTAAGTCACCTCTTAACCTTCTTCTCTCTAACGAAAACAACCTCAATTCCATCAGCCTTTCCTCATAAGATTTTCCCTCCATACCAGGCAACATCCTGGTAAATCTCCTCTGCACCCGTTCCAAAGCTTCCACGTCCTTCCTATAATGAGGCGACCAGAACTGTACGCAATACTCCAAATGCGGCCGTACCAGAGTTTTGTACAGCTGCAACATGACCTCATGGCTCCGGAACTCAATCCCTCTACCAATAAAGGCCAACACACCATAGGCCTTCTTCACAACCCTATCAACCTGGGTGGCAACTTTCAGGGATCTATGTACATTGACACCGAGATCCCTCTGCTCATCCACTCTACCAAGAATTTTACCATTAGCCAAATATTCCGCATTCCTGTTATTCTTTCCAAAGTGAATCACCTCACACTTCTCCATATTAAACTCCATTTGCCACCTCTCAGCCCAGCTCTGCAGCTTATCTATGTCCCTCTGTGACCTGCAACATCCTTCCGCACTGTCTACAACTCCACCGACTTTAGTGTCGTCTGCAAATTTACTCACCCAACCTTCTGCGCCCTCCTCTAGGTCATTTATAAAAATGACAAACAGCAACGGCCCCAGAACAGATCCTTGTGGTACGCCACTCGTAACTGAACTCCATTCTGAACATTTGCCATGAACCATCACCCTCTGTCTTCTTTCAACTAGCCAATTTCTGATCCACATCTCTAAATCACCCTCAATCCCCAGCCTCCGTATTTTCTGCAATAGCCGACCGTGGGGAACCTTATCAAACGCATAACTGAAATCCATATACACCACATCAACTGCTCTACCCTCGTCTACCTGTTCAGTCACCTTCTCAAAGAACTCGATAAGGTTTGTGAGGCATGACCTACCCTTCACAAAACCATGCTGACTATCCCTAATCATATTATTCCTATCTCGATGATTATAAATCGTATCTCTTATAATCCTCCCCAAGACTTTACCCACAACAGACGTGAGGCTCACCGGCCTATAGTTACCGGGGTTATCTCTAATCCCCTTCTTGAACAAAGGGACCACATTTACGATCCTCCAGTCCTCTGGCACTATTCCTGTAGCCAATGATGACATAAAAATCAAAGCCAAAGGCTCAGCAATCTCTTCCCTGGCTTCCCAGAGAATCCTAGGATAAATCCCATCAGGCCCCGGGGACTTATCTATTTTCACCTTGTCCAGAATTGCCAACACTTCTTCCCTACGCACCTCAATGCCATCTATTCTAATAGCCTGGGTCTCAGCATTCTCCTCCACAACATTATCTTTTTCATGAGTGAATACTGATGAAAAGTATTTATTTAGTATCTCGCTTATCTCCTCAGCCTCCATACACAACTTCCCACCACTGTCCTTGACTGGCCCTACTCTTACCCTAGTCATTCTTTTATTCCTGACATACCTATAGAAAGCTTTTGGGTTTTCCTTGATCCGACCTGCCAAAGACTTCTCATGTCCCCTCCTTGCTCGTCTTAGCTCTCTCTTTAGATCCTTCCTCGCTTCCCTGTAACTATCAAGCGCCCCAACTGAGACTTCACGCCTCATCTTCACATAGGCCTCCTTTTTCCTCTTAACAAGAGATTCCACTTCTTCGGTAAACCACGGTTCCCTCGCTCTACCCTTTCCTCCCTGTCTGACTGGTAAGTACTGATCCAGAACATGCAATAGCTGTTCCTTGAACAAGCTCCACATATCCAGTGTGCCCAACCCTTGCAGCCTACTTCTCCAACCTACACATCCTAAGTCATGTCTAATGGCATCATAATTGCCTTTCCCCCAGCTATAACTCTTGCCCTGCGGGGTATACGTATCCCTTTCCATCACTAATGTAAAGGTCACCGAATTGTGGTCACTGTCTCCAAAGTGTTCACCTACCTCCAGATCTAACACCTGGCCTGGTTCATTACCCAAAACCAAATCCAAAGTGGCCTCACCTCTTGTTGGCCTGTCAACATATTGTGTCAGAAAACCCTCCTGCACACATTGTACAAAGAACGACCCATCCAATGTACTCGAACTATATCTTTTCCAGTCAATATTAGGAAAATTAAAGTCTCCCATAACAACTACCCTGTTACTTTCGCTCTTTTCCAGAATCATCTTCGCCATCCTTTCCTCTACATCGCTAGAACTATTAGGTGGCCTATAGAAAACTCCCAGCAGTGTGACCTCTCCTTTCCTGTTTCTAACCTCAGCCCATACTACCTCGGAAGAAGAGTCCCCATCTTGCATCTTTTCTGCCACTGTAATACTGTCCTTGACTAGCAGCGCCACACCTCCCCCTCTTTTGCTTTTGTCGCCCTTTTAGATTTTTGACTATGTCTTCTCTGCCTTGCACTTTTCCCCTTACTTCCTTTTGCTCTGTCCCTGTTTTACTACCTTCCAACTTCCTGCATCGGTTCCCATCCCCCTGCCACATTAGTTTGAACCAACCCCAACAGCTCTAGAAAACACCCCCCCTAGGACATCGGTTCCAGTCCTGCCCAGGTGCAGACCGTCCGGTTTGTACTGGTCCCACCTCCCCCAGAACCGGTCCCAATGCCCCAGGAATTTGAATCCTTCCCTCTTGCACCATCTCTCGAGCCACGCATTCATCCTATCTATCCTGACATTCCTACTCTGACTAGCTCGTGGCACTGGTAGCAATCCTGAGATTACTACCTTTGAGGTCCTACTTTTTAGTTTAACTCCTGACTCCCTGAATTCCGCTTGTAGGACCTCATCCCGTTTTTTACCTATATCATTGGTGCCTATGTGCACCACGACAGCTGGCCGTTCACCCTCCCCCCCCCCCCCCCTCCCCGAATGTCCTGCAGCCGCTCCGAGACATCCTTGACCCTTGCACCAGGGAGGCAACATACCATCCTGGAGTCTCGATTGCGTCCACAGAACCGCCTGTCTATTCCCCTTACGATCGAGTCCCCTATCACTATAGCCCTGCCATTTTTCTTCCTGCCCTGCTGTGCAGCAGAGCCAGCCATGGTGCCATGAACCTGGCTGCTGCTGCCTTCCCCTGGTGAGCCATCTCCCTCAACAGTATCCAAAGCGCTATATCTGTTTTGCAGGGAGATGACCGCAGGGGACACCTGCACTGCCTTCCTACTCTTGCTCTTTCTTTTGGTCACCCATTTTCTATCTCCCTCAGTAACCTTCACCTGCGGTGTGACCAACTCGCTAAACGTGCTATCCACGACCTCCTCAGCATCGCAGATGCTCCAAAGTGAGTCCATCCGCAGCTCCAGAGCCGTCAAGCGGTCTAACAAGAGCTGCAACTGAACACACTTCTTGCACGTGAAGGAGCCAGGGACAGTGGACGTGTCCCTGAGCTCCCACATCGCACACGAGGAGCATGACACGGATCTGGGATCTCCTGCCATGTCTTAAACCCTTGGTAAACTTAAACAACTAGAATTTCAAAATAAAAATAAATAAATTAGACAATGAAAAGAAAAAGAGAGACTACTTACCAGTCACTTACCAGGGTAAAAAAGCACCTCCTTACACTCTGCACCGAATTACCTCACTGCACCAAATTACCAAGTTTCAATCCCCACTCTGGATGAGTCTCACTCCGGATGTGCTCCTGGAAAAGTGCTAGCTTACTGTGTGCGCTGTCTGTCTGTCTTTTATACAGACCTCAGCTAACCGATGACTCAAAAAATACCTTAACTTCAAAGAGAAGAATACAATGTGCCCCTAAACAGGCCTCAGGTGATTGACAGATAACTGCCTCTCAGCAATTAGGGTGGGGGCAGCTTCAATCAATCAGACACTAAGCTCCACACTGCACTTTTAACTGAAAAACAGCAGAATTAGATTTTCCACTTACCTTTGCTGATTTACCTCACTGCACCAAATTACCAAGTTTCAATCCCCCACTCTGGATGAGTCTCACTCCGGATGTGTCTCCTGGAAAAGTGCTAGCTTACTGTGTGCGCTGTCTGTCTGTCTTTTATACAGACCTCAGCTAACCGATGACTCAAAAAATACCTTAACTTCAAAGAGAAGAATACAATGTGCCCCTAAACAGGCCTCAGGTGATTGACAGATAACTGCCTCTCAGCAATTAGGGTGGGGGCAGCTTCAATCAATCAGACACTAAGCTCCACACTGCACTTTTAACTGAAAAACAGCAGAATTAGATTTTCCACTTACCTTTGCTGATTTACCTCACTGCACCAAATTACCAAGTTTCAATCCCCCACTCTGGATGAGTCTCACTCCGGATGTGTCTCCTGGAAAAGTGCTAGCATCAAAAGTACTCGAACTATATCATTTCCAGTCAATATTTGGAAAGTTAAAGTCTCCCATAACAACTACCCTGTTACTTTCGCTCTTTTCCAGAATCATCTTCGCCATCCTTTCGGGGGGGTTTAAACTAATTCAGCAGGGGGATGGGAACCTAAATTGTAGTCCCAGTGCACAGGATGTTGAGAATAGTGAGGTCAGGGATAGGGTTAAAAGTTCAAAAGAGGGCACCGGCAAGCAAGACGCTGGTTTGAAGTGTGTCTACTTCAACGCCAGGAGCATCCGGAATAAGGTGGGTGAGCTTGCAGCATGGGTTGGTACCTGGAATCTCGAGGTTGTGGCAATTTCGGAGACATGGGTAGAGCAGGGACAGGAATGGTTGTTGCAGGTTCCAGGATTTAGATGTTTCTGTAAGATCAGAGAAGATGGTAAAAGAGGGGGGGGTGTGGCATTGTTAATCAAGGAAAGTATTCCGGTGGTAAAAAGGACGTTTGAGGTCTCGTCTACTGAGGTAGTATGGGCCGAGGTTAGGAACAGGAGAGGAGAGGTCACCCTGTTGGGAGTTGTCTATAGACCTCCGAATAGTTCCAGAGATGTAGAGGAAAGGATTGCAAAGATGATTCTCGACAGGAGCGAGAGTAACAGGGTAGTTGTTATGGGGGACTTTAACTTTCCAAATATTGACTGGAAATACTATAGTTCGAGTACTATAGATGGATCAGTTTTTGTGCAGTGTGTGCAGGAGGGTTTTCTGACACAATATGTAGACAGGCCAACAAGGGGCGAGGCCACTTTGGATTTGGTACTGGGTAATGAACCCGGCCAGGTGTTAGATTTAGATGTAGGTGAGCACTTTGGTGATAGTGATCACAACTCGGTTATGTTTACTTTAGCAATGGGCAGGGATAGGTATATACCGCAAGGCAAGAATTATAGCTGGGGGAAAGGCAATTATGATGCTATTCGGCAAGATTTAGGATGTATAGGATGGGGAAGGAAACTGCAGGGGATGGGTACAATCGAAATGTGGAGCTTTTTCAAGGAACAGCTACTGCGTGTCCTTGATAGGTATGTACCTGTCAGGCAGGGAGGAAGTTGTCGAGCAAGGTGAAGTTAAAACTCACCACTATTCTTAGAATTCCCCCTATACCAAAAAAAGGTCGATATTCTAAATGATGAACAGGGATTCTCACTCCCTGACTCCGATGCAGGCTTCTGTGGGTGCTATTCAGGTCAAACTATCTTTTCAAGTTATCCCCCGGTATAACCCATACCTTCACCGAAGAATTTTACCTACTTACCCCTTAATAGCATCGATGTCCTGGGTCCTGCGTTATTAAGGAAGTGAAGTAAGCTCATAACCACTTTTTCAGGTTAAGTTATTTTTATTATTATATTTTTTCTTTTAAAAGCTGCAAACACTTTCTTTACAGAAAGGAAAAAAGATCTTGCTTCTGGCTGCTGCTGGTTGGTTGTAGAAACCTTCAGGCCCACGACACTCAATCTTCTTTAAATTCTGGTCTTCTTGGGATGTATTCGCTGGTTAGCTCTGTTGCTGTGTCTTGTTGATCCCATGCACCGAGCTGTAAGAGCTAACTCTGCTAGCTATCTCTAAGCTGACTCTGACTTCTGTTTAAATTCTAGTCTTCCTTAGATTCCTTTGGGCAGCAGGGTAGCATGGTGGTTAGCATAAATGCTTCACAGCTCCAGGGTCCCAGGTTCGATTCCCGGCTGGGTCACTGTCTGTGTGGAGTCTGCACGTCCTCCCCCTGTGTGCGTGGGTTTCCTCCGGGTGCTCCGGTTTCCTCCCACAGTCCAAAGATGTGCGGGTTAGGTGGATTGGCCATGCTAAATTGCCCGTAGTGTCCTAATAAAAGTAAGGTTAAGGGGGGGGAGAGTTGTTGGGTTATGGGTATAGGGTGGATACGTGGGTTTGAGTAGGGTGATCATGGCTCGGCACAACATTGAGGGCCGAAGGGCCTGTTCTGTGCTGTACTGTTCTATTCTATAGATGTATAACTGTTTAAACTCGGCTGCTTGCCTTGTCTTTCCCATGACCGAGCTCTCTCTCTCTCTCTCTCTCTCTGAGTTCTCCTCCCCTTCTCTCCTGTTGCTGCTGTCCTCTGTCCTTGTTGCTGCTGCTCCCTGGGTTTATATTCTCTTTCTGAGAGTTATTAAGTTTTAACGACTTTTGTAAATGGGCTTGTTTCACTTTGATAGTTTAAAAGTATCTTTGATGTAAACATCTTACTACAACTAATTATTCATTTTGGGCATATCGTCTCCTCTCAGATCTGATTAAAAAATGCTTTGGTTTCAATAGTTAACTTTTATTTCTGTGATTCCGAATCGTTTAATTTTCCAATTGTCCCCAGCTCATAACTTTGCCTTTGATTTTGACTTAAATTATGTTTCTCGTAGACAGGTCGTCTCCAATTTTCTTTTAATTGACTTGATGTTCGTAGAATTTTACACTTTAAAATTGACACCAAATTCGACTGGGCATCTTCCATCCTTTCCAGCTGTTTACTAAGAGAGTTTATTTCAATTAAGGTGTGAAACTTTGCTTTTAACTGTATGCTAAAATTTAACTTGGTTGTGACTTGAAAGACCTGCCTGTTTTAAACATTCGTCACTTAATGCAATTGAAACTCTCATCCATGCTTTTTCAGATGCTTCCTGAGATAGTTACATTCCATGAAGGTGTGAGCCATTGTTTTAGCTTACCACATGAAACCTGTGCGTCTGCGAAACCTGCTTGTGAGCAAGAATCTGCATTTTACAACCCTGCTCTTTGCAGCTGCTATTAACCTTTTGTGGGATCTTTCCCTGTACCCTCTCAAACCAGATATTGCCAGACTTCCATGTTGCAAATGACAAATTTTTCTGTATTTTCAAGAACAAAGGGAACCGTGGTTTACTAAGGAAGTTGAAGCACTTGTCAAGAGGAAGAAGAAGGCTTATGTTAGGATGAGACATGAAGGCTCAGTTAGGGCACTTGAGAGTTACAAGTTAGCCAGGAAGGACCTAAAGGGAGAGTTAAGAAGAGCGAGGAGAGGACACGAAAAGTCATTGGCGGATAGGATCAAGGAAAACCCTAAGGCTTTCTATAGGTATAACAGGAACAAAAGAATGACTAGAGGAAGATTAGGGCCAATCAAGGATAGTAGTGGAAAGTTGTGCGTGGAATCAGAGGAGATAGGGGAAGCGTTAAATGGATATTTTTCATCAGTGTTTACACTGGAGAAAGACAATGTTGTCGGGGAAAATACTCAGGTTCAGTCGACCAGGCTAGATGGAATTGAGGTTCAAAAGGAGGAGGTGTTATCAATTTTGGAAAATGTCAAAATAGATAAGTCCCCTGGGCCAGATGGGATTTATCCTAGGATTCTCTGGGAAGCCAGGGAGGAGATTGCAGAGCCTTTGTCCTTGATCTTTATGTCGTCTTTGTCGACAGGAATAGTGCCGGAAGACTGGAGGATAGCAAATGTTGTCCCCTTGTTCAAGAAGGGGAGTAGAGACAACCCTGGTAATTATAGACCTGTGAGCCTTACTTTGGTTGTGGGTAAAATGTTGGAAAAGGTTATAAGAGATAGGGTTTATAACCATCTTGAAAAGAACAAGTTGATTAGCGATACTCAACACGGCTTTGTGAAGGGTAGGTCATGCCTCACAAACCTTATTGAGTTTTTTGAGAAGGTGATCAAACAGGTGGATGAGGGTAAAGCGGTTGATGTGGTGTATATGGATTTCAATAAGGCGTTTAATAAGGTTCCCCACGGTAGGCTATTGCAGAAAATAAGGAAGTATGGGATTGAAGGTGATTTAGCGGTTTGGATCAGTAATTGGCTAGTTGAAAGAAGACAGAGGGTGGTGGTTGATGGCAAATGTTCATCCTGGAGTTCAGTTACTAGTGGTGTACCGTAAAGATCTGTATTGGGGCCACTGCTGTTTGTCATTATTATAAATGACCTGGACGAGGGTGTAGAAGGATGGGTTAAATAAATTTGCAGATGACACGAAGGTTGGTGGAGTTGTGGATAGTGCTGAAGGATGTTATAGGATACAGAGGGACATAGATAAGCTGCAGAGCTGGGCTGAGAGGTGGCAGATCGAGTTTAATGCGGAAAAGTGTGAGGTGGTTCACTTTGGAAGGAGTAACAGGAATGCAGAGTACTGGGCTAATGGCAAGATTCTTGGTAGTGTAGATGAACAGAGAGATCTCGGCATCCAGGTACATAAATCCCTGAAAGTTGCCACCCAGGTTAATAGGGCTGTTAAGAAGGCATATGGTGTGCTAGCCTTTATCAGTAGGGGTATTGAGTTTCGGAGCCACAAAATCATGCTGCAGCTGTACATAACTCTGGTGCGGCCGGTCCTGGAGCACTGCGTGCAGTTCTGGTCACCACATTATAGGAAGGATGTGGAAGCTTTGGAAAGGGTTCAGAGGAGATTTACTAGGATGTTGCCTGGTATGGAGGGAAGGTCTTACGAGGAAAGGCTCAGGGACTTGAGGTTGTTTTCGTTAGAGTGGAGAAGGCTGAGAGGTGACTTAATAGAGACATATAAGATAGTCAGAGGGTTAGATAGGTTGGACAGTGAGAGTCTTTTTCCTCGGATGGTGATGACCAACACGAGGGGACATAGCTTTAAATTGAGGGGTGGTAGATATAGGACAGATGTCAGAGGCAGTTTCTTTACTCAGAGAGTAGTAGGGGTGTGGAACGCCCTGCCTGCAACAGTAGTAGACTCGCCAACTTTAAGGGCATTTAAGTGGTCACTGGATAGACATATGGATGAAAATGGAATAGTGTAGGTCAGATAGGCTTCAGATGGTTTCACAGGTCGGCGCAACATCGAGGGCCGAAAGGCCCGTACTGCGCTGTAATGTTCTATGTTTCCTCTACACCCCTAGAACTATTAGGTGGCCTATAGAAAACTCCCAACAGGGTGACCTCTCCTTTCCTGTTTCTAACCTCAGCCCATACTACCTCGGAAGAAGAGTCCCCATCTTTCCGCCACCGTAATACTGTCCTTGACTAGCAGCGCTACACCTCCCCCTCTTTTGCCCCTTCTCTGAGCTTACTAAAACACCTAAACCCCGGAACCTGCAACAACCATTCCTGTCCCTGCTCTCTCCATGTCTCTGAAATGGCCACAACATTGAAGTCCCAGGTACCAATCCATGCTGCCAGTTCCCCTACCTTATTTCGTATACTCCTGGCATTGAAGTAGACACACTTCAAACCACCTACCTGAACACTGGCACCCTCCTGCAAATTCAAATCTGTGCTCCTGACCTCTATACTCTCAATCTCCCGTACCCCAAAACTACAATCCAGGTTCCCATGCCCCTGCTGAATTAGTTTAAACCCCCCCCAAAGAGCACTAACAAATCTCCCCCCCCCCAGGATATTGGTGCCCCTCAGGTTCAGATGTAGACCATCCTGTCTATAGAGGTCCCACCTTCCCCAGAAAGAGCCCCAGTTATCCAGAAATCTGAATCCCTCCCGCCTGCACCATCCCTGTAGCCACGTGTTTAATTACTCTCTCTCCCTATTCTTCGTCTCACTATTACGTGGCACGGGCAACAACCCAGAGATAACAACTCTGTTTGTTCTCGCTCTGAGCTTCCATCCTAGCTCACTAAAGGCCTGCCTGACATCCTTGTCCCCTTTCCTACCTATGTCGTTAGTGCCAATGTGGACTACGACTTGGGGCTGCTCCCCCTCCCCCTTAAGGACCCGGAAAACACGATCCGAGACATCACGTACCCTTGCACCTGGGAGGCAACATACCAAACATGAGTCTCTCTCGCTCCCACAAAATCTCCTATCTGTGCCCCTGACTATTGAGTCCCCAATTACTAATGCTCTGCTCCTCTCCCCCTTCCCTTCTGAGCAACAGGGACAGACTCCGTGCCAGAGGCCCGTACCCGATGGCTTACCCCTGGTAAGTCCCCCCCCCCCCACAAGTATCCAAAATGGTATACTTGTTACTCAGGGGAACGACCGCAGGGGGTCCCTGCACTGACTGCTTCTTCCCAGTCCCTCTTACAGTTACCCATCTATCTCCAGTCTTTGGTGTAACTACTTCCCTGAAGCTCCTATCTATGACCCCCCTCTGCCTCCCGAATGATCCGAAGTTCATCCAACTCCAGCTCCAGTTCCCTAACTCAGTCTTGGAGGAGCTGGAGATGGCTGCACTTCCTGCAGGTAAAATCAGCAGGGACACTAACGGCATCCCTCACCTCAAACATCCTGCATGAGGAACATTGCACTGCCTTCCCTGCCATCCTTCTAAGTTCCAACCAAGTTCTGGTTAACTTATATAAAATAAATAAAAAATAATAATATAATATAGCACTTACCTGCTCACACCAATGGGTCTTATTATTAGGTTAGAGGAGGAGCGCGGGTGGGAGACACTATACGTGTAGTGTCTCGGGTTTCCTCTCCACCAGAATTTATTGGCCAGGGGAAAAAAAAACCTTCCCAGAAGTCCGCGGGTCGTACTTCCGGTTCCCGCCTTATATTTTTTTTAAAACAGGATAGGGACCGGCTGGCTCTCTCTCTCGCGCTCGTTTGAAAGTCCCGGCTGGCTCTCCCTCTCGCGCTCGTTTGAAAGTCCCGGCTGGCTCTCCCTCTCGCTCGTTTGAAAGTCCCGGCTGGCTCTCCCTCTCGCGCTCGTTTGAAAGTCCCGGCTGGCTCTCCCTCTCGCGCCCTTTTTAAAGTCCCGGCTGGCTCTCCCTCTCGCGCTCGTTTGAAAGTCCCGGCTGGCTCTCCCTCTCGCGCTCGTTTGAAAGTCCCGGCTGGCTCTCCGTCTCGCGCTCGTTTGAAAGTCCCGACAGCGTTCCCGATTTTCCGCGGGTGTGGAGAATTGCGGCCATGAGGTTTATATCTTTTTGATGCTTGTTGTCAGTACGGTGGTGCAGTGGAGTAGCCCTGCTGCCTCACGGCGCTGAGGTCCCAGGTCCCACTGTCCGTGTGGAGTTTGCACCTTCTCCCCATGTCTGCGTGAGTTTTGCCCCCACAACCCAAAGATGTGCAGGGTACGTGGATTGGACACGATAAATTACCCCTTGATTGGAAAAAAATAATTGGCTACTCTAAATAAAAAAAACACTTTGCTTGTTGTTCGTACAGGCTCAGAAGAATGACAACAACTTTGTGTGTCTTGTCACTAGTCTGAGCCTCCCTCCATTTCCTACTGCGCAATGGAGCGTTGGGAGGAACCTATCCTTGTTTTTCTGCATTTTTGCCAATCAACCTTCTATACTTTCAAACAAGGAATAGAGAGAGTCCCTTCCCCTCCCCAGGCTGCTGCGAACTCGCTGCCATGGTGAAATCTGGATAATCCCCTTATTCCCTCACAGACATGCCTCGGGATGTCCCCCTCACTCCATCACGGATCTCCCTCAGGATGCTCCCTTACTCCATCACGGACCTCCCTCAGGATGCCCCCTTACTCCGTCACGGACCTCCCTCAGGATGCTCCCTCACGGACGTCCTTCGGGATGACCCCTTACTCCCTCAAAAATTGTGTCAACGTAGTTGACGATCAAAAAATTGGGTGTAAGGCTGACTTTATGGTGGACATGACTCCTAAAATGGATTCAGGACCTTCAAATGGGAGAGAACTACTTCCCACAACGTCCAAGGGAGGAAAAGACTGTGAGATATTTAAACAAGAAAAGCCTGTTTGGTTAAGCAACGAGCCTAATGATAAACAAAGTGCAATACAACTTAACCCAGGAAGCACCAAACAGCTTGGAGCTGAAGTGATAAAGACAACAGCCTGGGTTTTTAACCATTTAAACGATTTATCAAAAATCAGAGTTAGAAAGTGAAATATGAAAGACAGAGAGACAGCGAATAGTTAAGTCAAAGTATAGATTGATTCCGGAATGGAATATGGCCGTGCAAAAGCCTGTTGAAAGGGTTAATTTTCTTGCAGAGACATAAAGTGCGTATAGTGGGTGGATAACTTGAAATGATGCCATTTGCATCTCTAAACATTTTTTATATCTGTAAAAGTTGGACTGCTACCAAATTACTGCTAATCAATTATCTTAGAACGATATGTTCTCTTGGAACATAGATTTGCTTTTGATAAAAATTGTGTGTGTGTTTTTTTGAAAACCAATTTCCACATTGTCAGAAGGTTTAATTTTCAAGCTAATTTCAAACATTTATTTTAAAATATCAAACACAATAACTTATTGAATATATGACTGAACCAATCTTGCGCTGAACGAACTTGGTTTTCTGCAGATAAATTTGCCGGCTGTTAAAGAAAGCACAACTAACAAGATATGTTAATTTCTTAAAATTAATAAAGCAACATTCAAAATAACGACAGTTTTCTCAAGTTAACAGTTCTTGGCAACTTTTAAGCGATACGTGACTTCGGACTTCTCCCTGTAGCCAGAAGGTGGGCCTTCATCGTAGACCAGTCTGCAACCATGAAATTGGAAACTCGCAAAATGGCCGTTCTCAACATCAGAAAGGAACCTCATATCTCTTGTGGACAGATTTGTCGGCAACGGAGGAATAGAGGCAACGATTGACATGCCTTTTTTAGCAGTTGAAGTTTCGGACTGAGGTCTGTGGAGGATCAAGTTTAAAGCCGCAGACAGTTCTGGTTTTAAACCAGTGACAAAATGGGTTTTTGATGATAAATTTGTCAAATGGTTAAAAACCCAGGCTGTTGTCTTTATCACTTCAACTCCAAGATGCTTGATGCTTAATGGGTTAAATAGTATTACCCTTTGTTTGCCTTTGTAAGCCGCTTAACCAAACAGGCTTTTCTTGTTTAAAAATCTCAGTCTATTAAAGCTGCCATGAGAGTCTTTTGGATCGGGGTGTCATGTGAGAGTACCTTTAAGAAATGGGTATTTATTACTGCAGTGGTGTCAGAGAGCGGATGGAGCTGGGCTGTCTGTCAGCTTGTTACTTTCATTTTAGGCTGTTTGCTGCAGGGTGTGTTTTATTTTCGTTTTCAGAGCTGGATAGCTGCAGTCACAGCCAAAAGGTGTATTAGAGTCTCTCTCTGTAATCCAAAGACTGTAAATCGATCCTGGTGATTTAAAACTAATAACAGTAGTGACTTTAACCTGATGTGCTTCTGGGAAAAGGTGTTTTACGTCCTATGGATGTTAAAAGGAAAGCTTAAAGGATTACTTAGTGTTGTATTCTTTGGGGGTTGTATTTTAATTAATGGTTGCTAAGATGTTTACTGTATGTTTTAAAAAGGTTCACTTGTCAGAGAATAAACATTGTTTTGCTTTAAAAATACGTTTCCATTTCTGCTGTACCACACCTGTAGAGTGGGCCATATGCTCCCCATACCACAATCTATTAAAAGTTGTGGGTCAGGTGAACTTCATAACACACTTTGGGGTTCTCTAAACACTGGCCCATAAAAAACTAGGAGGCTCGTGGGGATAAAAGTCTATCTATTAGATTGGCTTTGTGAACTTAAAGACAGTGAGGGGTGAGCATATTGTGAGTGCTTTTCAGGTGTGGTATTTTAGTTTAAGTAGGGAGTGTGTTGTGGACAATTGCTCTTTCAGAGGCTCTGAAGATTTTGGGGGTGGAGACGTTCACACGCAGCACCTTACAGACAGAGACTAAAAGCAGACTGTTAGATGTGGCAAAAACATTGCAGTTAACATTACCTGTCAAAATGCAAAAAGATGAGGTAATTATGGCGGTGGCTAAGCATTTAAAGTTGCCTGACATACAGTTTGACTCATTGGAAATGGCAAAAATTCAATTGCAAATTAAACAAATGGAACATGAGAAAGAATTAAAGCAGCTTGAATACGAAAGAGAGAGAGAGGAAAAAGAAAGAAAGAGAGAGAGTGGGAAAAGAGAGAGAAAAAGGGAAAACAGAAAGAATAGCCTGGGCAGAACAAAAGAAAGAGAAAGGGAGATACAGATCAGGGGAAAAGATAAAGAGAGAGAGTTTGAACTTCAGAAAATGGCCATGAAACATGACAGTCAGTTAAAATTGGCAGATGTAAAGGGAAACGTACAGTTGGTTGATAGTGATGAGGATAGTGAGAAAGAGCGTCACAGTCGAAGGCTTGGTGGGGATCTATTTAAATATGTCCAAGCATTGCCAAGGTTTGACGAGAAGGAGGTAGAAGCCTTTTTCATTTTATTTGAGAAGGTAGCTAAACAAATGAAATGGCCACAGGACATGTGGGTATTACTGATTCAAACAAAGCTGGTAGGTAGGGCTAGTGAAGTGTTTGCATCACCACCGGAAGAGGTATCTGGGACGTATGAGGAGGTGAAATAATCCATCTTAGGTGCCTGAAGCCTACAGACAAAGGTTTAGAAATTTAAGGAAAGAATTTGGTCAAACATATACGTAGTTTGAAAGGATCAAACAGAGTAATTTTGGTAAGTGGATAAGGGCTTTGAAAATAGACCAAACGTATTAAGGCTAGTTATTTTAATTATGGGTCCAACATGTGACATTTGACCTAAAATTTCAAAATTATCAAATTTGCTTAAAGATGGGTTTTTAAATTAGAGAAACAACTGACCTTTCAGAAATTTGTACAAATTTTGGTATCAGAAAGCATTCTGCCATTAATTGCATCACTTAGTGATGTTAAATGTGTTTTTTGGGGCCTCACGGTAGCATGGTGGTTAGCATCAATGCTTCACAGCTCCAGGGTCCCGGGTTCGATTCCCAGCTGGGTCACTGTCTGTGTGGAGTCTGCACGTCCTCCCTGTGTGTGCGTGGGTTTCCTCCGGGTGCTCCGGTTTCCTCCCACAGTCCAAAGATGTGCGGGTTAGGTGGATTGGCCATGCTAAATTGCCCGTAGTGTAAGGTTAATGGGGGGATTGTTGGGTTACGGGTATACGGGTTACGTGGGTTTAAATAGGGTGATCATTGCTCGGCACAACATCGAGGGCCGAAGGGCCTGTTCTGTGCTGTACTATTCTATTCTATTCTATAATGTGATGCAATTAATCTTTACACTTAAAATAAAACACCCTGCCTTATTTAATTATTCATTTTATTAGCTTTAAATAAATTGTATGGTTAAGGTACAGTATAATAAATATAAAACATTTGTATGATTAAAAAAGATTAACCAAAGCACAAATTATGGTTGTAAGCTTTAAAAAAAATATTATAAACAGAGTTTACAACGTAAAGACTGGACACAAAAAAAATGGTTTCCCCATCCTACTTAAAACGCACACTGTGCCTTTGTAGCACGAGTGCAAAAGCTTCCTGGTTAATTTAAACAGTTTTAACATTTAAAAATAACACTAATCTACAAAAATAGTAAAGAATCTCTCAAGAAATCTTTAACTTACCTGTGATTCATTGATGATTTCCAAACCGCAGCGTAAACGGAAGAACAAGGTAAAACGCGGGACACAATGCGGTCTCATTCACAAATTTTAAAACTGTAGTAGTTCACGTGTTCTTACCTTGCGCACGTGGTAGGTCCATCCGGGTGCTGTGGAATCAGGTGATTTTTCCCTTTGTTAATTTCGCCGGTAGTGTCTTTGCCATGATCAAACATAGACGTAAAGTTTTCTGGGACATCATTTAACATCATCAAAAAGGTAATTGCAATTTTTTTTGTTAAAAATGTGGGCGATATTTAATGTTTTATGTTGTAATGTGTGCTGCTAATGTATGTTTATTTTATACTGACAAGACTGACTTGCCAACGGAGTTTTAAAAAAAATTTACATAGCTTTTAAATTCGAGATCCAACGTAAATAACTGGGCACTAAAATTTACGAAATTTGCATTTTATTCCAGCACAAAAATGATAGACAACATTTAAAATAAGGAAATTTAATACTTTCCAGAATTAACCATTATTGATAAAATTGTGATAAACAGCAAAATCACTCAAATTCATTAATGAGAATGAATTATACAGCCTTAAGAACAAAGAGAGTTTCCATGTCTCTAAACAAAATGTGAAAATGTGGGGGACACGAATGATTAAGTTATAAATTTGAATAAAATCATCTTCTGTTTTTCTTTGACCCGAGTACATTTGAATACCCAAGTATAATCCTCATAATAAAATTAATTTGGGTGGTGTGTGTGTACATGAATTTAGCATAAAATATGCATGAAATGTGAATACCCTTTAAAACCAATCTTGGCCTCCAAAAAAAAATAACTATAAAGCTCTCAGAGTAATTATACTTTTGGAGGAGTTTAAAAGTTCAATTCCTGATGTAGTGAGAACTCATGTGGAAGAGCAGAGGGTTAAAACTGTGAGGTTAGCAGCAGAAATGGCAGAAGATGATGAATTAGTTCATAAATCAAAGCTTGGTTTCCGACATCAGTTTCAGCCTGTGAGGGATATAAATTGGGGACATGAGAAATACTCAAGTGGTAAAAGTAAAGGTGATCTAATGGGAGATAATAAGGAGAGTGTACCACAGATTAAAAAAGAAATCCAGGATGATGGAAGAGACATGAAAAATTTCAATGTTTTTACTGCGATAAATTGGCCATGTAAAGTCACAGTGTTGGTGGTTGAAGAAAAGCACTGGGAAGGCTGATGTGGTAAAACAGGATAAGACAGTGGGGTTTGATAAAGGAAAACCCAAGTGAAGCGAAGGAGGTGCAAAAGATTGTACAGCCTGACCAAGAGGTGATTAATAAGAAGGTGCCAGATCTCTTCAAAGAATTTACTTGTGTAGGTAAAGTTTGCTCATGTGTATCAGGAGGAGCAGATAAAGAAGTCACAATTTTGAGAGATACGGGAGCTAGTCAGTCTTTAATGGGAAGAGATGAGGAGTTATGTAGCTTGGGAAGAATATTGCCAGAAAAGGTGGTAATATGTGGAATTCAGAGCGAGAGGAGTAGTGTTCCATTTTATAAGGTAAGGTTGGAAAGTCCAATGAAGACTGGTGAAGTGGTAGTAGGAGTAAAAGAGAAACTATCTTGTCCAGGAATATAGTTTATCTTGGGTAATGATATAGCTGGATCGCAGGTGGGAGTGATGCCTACTGTGGTTGATACACCATTGGAAAATCAGACAACAAGTGTAGAAGGACAAATATCCTGGGATTTTTCCGGATTGTGTAGTAACAAGGTCGCAAAGTCACAGCTTAAGATAAGAGGAGAAATCAAAGAGTGAAGATGATGTTGAAGAGCAATTATCAGAAACGATTTTTGATCAGATGGTTGGAAAGGAACAGGTGGAGGATGAGGCGGATATTTTTAGTTCAGGAAATTTCCTCCCACAGTCCAAATAAGATATAGAAATAAAATGGATGTATCAGAAAGCATACACGGAAGAGGAACCTGAATGTATACCAGAGTGTTATTACCGTAAAAGTAATGTCTTGATGAGAAAATGGAGACCTTTACAAATGCAGGCGGATGAAAAGTGGGCAAAAGTTCATCAAGTAGTATTGCCGGTAGGGTACAGAAAGGAGGTGTTGTGAGTTGCACATGAGGTGCCAGTGGAAGGTCATTTGGGAATAAGGAAAACTCAAGCTAAAACCCAAAACATATTTATTGGCCTGGACGACATAAAGATGTAGTTAAATTTTGTCAATCATGTCACACATGTCAAGTGATAGAGAAACCTCAAGCAGTGATAAAACCAGCGCCCTTAATACCCATTCCAGCATTTGAGGAACCTTTTACATGGGTCCTAACTGATTGCGTCCGACCACTTCCTAAAACAAAAAGTGGGAATCAATATCTTTTGACTGTAATGGATGTGTCTACTAGGTTTCCAGAGGCCATTCCAGTACGTAATATTACAGCTAAAAAGATTGTGGAGGAGTTAATTAAATTCTTTACTAGATATGGACTACCCACAGAAATACAATCGGATCAAGGATCAAATTTTTCCTCAAGGTTATTCAAAGAAGTTATGGATAGCTCAGGAATAAAACAATTTAAATCAACTGTGTACCATCCAAAATCACAGGGAGCGTTAGAAAGGTGGTATCAGAAATTAAGGATAATGTTGAGGGCTTATTGTCAAGATTATCCAGAGGATTGGGATAAAGGAATTCCATTCGTGCTGTTTGCAATTAGGGATGCACCTAATGGGCAGCACGGTAGCATTGTGGATAGCACAATCGCTTCACAGCTCCAGGGTCCCAGGTTCGATACCGGCTTGGGTCACTGTCTGTGCGGAGTCTGCATATCCTCCCTGAATGTGCGTGGGTTTCCTCCGGGTGCTCCGGTTTCCTCCCACAGTCCAAAGATGTGCAGGTTAGGTGGATTGGCCATGATAAATTGCCCTTAATGTCCAAAATTGCCCTTGCTGTTGGGTGGGTCAGTATTCACTCAAGAAAAAGATAATATTGTGGAGGAGAATGCTGAGACCCAGGCTATTAGAATAGAGGGCATTGAGGTGCGTAGGGAAGAAGTGTTGGCAATTCTGGACAAGGTGAAAATAGATAAGTCCCCGGGGCCTGATGGGATTTATCCTAGGATTCTCTGGGAAGCCAGGGAAGAGATTGCTGAGCCTTTGGCTTTGATTTTTAGGTCATCATTGGCTACAGGAATAGTGCCAGAGGACTGGAGGATAGCAAATGTGGTCCCTTTGTTCAAGAAGGGGAGTAGAGATAACCCCGGTAACTATAGGCCGGTGAGCCTAACGTCTGTGGTGGGTAAAGTCTTGGAGAGGATTATAAAAGATACGATTTATAATCATCTAGATAGGAATAATATGATTAGGGATAGTCAGCATGGTTTTGTGAAGGGTAGGTCATGCCTCACAAACAATATAGAGTTCTTTGAGAAGGTGACTGAACAGGTAGACGAGGGTAGAGCAGTTGATGTGGTCTATATGGATTTCAGTAAAGCGTTTGATAAGGTTCCCCACGGTCGGCTATTGCAGAAAATAGGGAGGCTGGGGATTGAGGGTGGTTTAGAGATGTGGATCAGAAATTGGCTAGTTGAAAGAAGACAGAGAGTGGTAGTTGATGGGAAATGTTCAGAATGGAGTTCAGTTACGAGTGGCGTACCACAAGGATCTGTTCTGGGGCCGTTGCTGTTTGTCATTTTTATAAATGACCTAGAGGAGGGCGCAGAAGGATGGGTGAGTAAATTTGCAGACGACACTAAAGTCGGTGGAGTTGTAGACAGTGCGGAAGGATGTTGCAGGTTACAGAGGGACATAGATAAGCTGCAGAGCTGGGCTGAGAGGTGGCAAATGGAGTTTAATGTGGAGAAGTGTGAGGTGATTCACTTTGGAAAGAATAACAGGAATGCGGAATATTTGGCTAATGGAAAAATTCTTGGTAGTGTGGATGAGCAGAGGGATCTCGGTGTCCATGTACATAGATCCCTGAAAGTTGCCACCCAGGTTGATAGGGTTGTGAAGAAGGCCTATGGTGTGTTGGCCTTTATTGGTAGAGGGATTGAGTTCCGGAGCCATGAGGTCATGTTGCAGTTGTACAAAACTCTAGTACGGCCGCATTTGGAGTATTGCGTACAGTTCTGGTCGCCTCATTACAGGAAGGACGTGGAAGCTTTGGAACGGGTGCAGAGGAGATTTACCAGGATGTTGCCTGGTATGGAGGGAAAATCTTATGAGGAAAGGCTGATGGACTTGAGGTTGTTTTCGTTAGAGAGAAGAAGGTTAAGAGGTGACTTAATCGAGGCATACAAAATGATCAGAGGGTTAGATAGGGTGGACAGCGAGAGCCTTCTCCCGCGGATGGAGGTGGCTAGCACGAGGGGACATAGCCTTAAATTGAGGGGTAATAGATATAAGACAGAGGCCAGAGGTGGGTTTTTTACGCAAAGAGTGGTGAGGCCGTGGAATGCCCTACCTGCAACAGTAGTGAACTCGCCAACATTGAGGGCATTTAAAAGTTTATTGGATAAGCATATGGATGATAAGGGCATAGTGTAGGTTAGATGGCCTTTAGTTTTTTTTCCATGTCGGTGCAACATCGAGGGCCGAAGGGCCTGGACTGTGCTGTATCGTTCTATGTTCTATGTGGGGTTACTGGGTTATGGGGATAGGGTGGAGGTGTTGACCTTGGGTAGGGTGCTCTTTCCAAGAGCCGGTGCAGACTCGATGGGCTGAATGGCCTCCTTCTGCACTGTAAATTCTATGAAATTCAGTCCTTTTGAACTAATTTTTGGTCATGAGGTAAGAGGATCACTTAAATTGCTTAAGGAAAAATTGGTGAGTCAGAAATCGGAAATTACATTATTGGATTACGTGTCAAATTTTAGGGAACAATTAAATAGAGCAGGGGAATTGGCTAGACAACATTTAAAAGTTGCATGTGATAAAAGGGTAGCGGACAAAAAATCCAAAGTTCGTAGTTTTGCCAGTGGAGATAAAGTTTTAGTACTGTTACCAGTGGTAGGTGAACCTTTAAAAGCAAGGTTTTGTGGACCTTATCAGAAAGGAAATTAAGTGAGGTGAATTATGTGGTAAAAACGCCAGATAGAAGGAAGACTCACCGAGTGTGTGTCATGAGAACATGCTTAAAAGGTACTTTTAAAAATTGGGGTGAATTGTTGAGTTACCTTCCAGAAGAAAAATGGACTGACCTGAAAGAGTTATTGATATCACATGGGCAAGTTTGTGGAGATAAATTGGGAAGCACTAAAATGGCTATACATGATGTAGATGTGGGAAATGCTGTTCCAATTAAACAACATCCATATAAACCTAACCCTTTAAAATTGGCACAGGTTAACAAAGAGATTGAGAGTATGCTTAAAAATGGCATAATTGAAGTGGGTTGCAGCCAATGGGGCTCACCCATAGTGATGATAGCAAAACCAGATGGTACCCAATGGTTGTGTGTGGGCTATAGAAAGGTTAATGCAGTTACAGGAACTGACTGTTATCCTATCCCACGTTTGAAAGATTGCATTGAGAAAGTGGGCCAATCAGCTTTTTATTTCCAAACTGTATTTACTTAAAGGTTACTGACAGGTACCTTTATCCGAAAGGGCAAAGGAGATTTCAGCTTTTGTGACTCCAGATAGTATATACCAATTCAAAGTTATGCCATTTGGCATGAAAAACGCCACAGCCACATTTCAATGGTTAACTAACAATGTTGTTTCAGGATTACCCAATTGTGCAGTATACATCGACGATCTGGTAATTTTCAGCCAGATATGAACAGAACATTTGAAACATCTGACTTCAGGAGGCGGGTTTAGTGATAGACCTAGCCAAAAGTGAATTTGGAAAAGCCCAAGTCACTTTCCTTGGCCATACAATCGGACTGGGTCGAATGGTCCCACGGGATGTGAAACCAACAGTTATTGAGGAGTTTCCGATACCCTCCCGTACCAGCCTACCTTTGGCGCCGGAATGTGGCGACTAGGGGCTTTTCACAGTATCTTCATTTGAAGCCTACCTGTGACAATAAGCGATTTTCATTTTTTTTCAAAGAGAAGTAATGCGGTTTCTTGGCATGAGTGGATTTGATCAAACATTTGTGAAAATGTTTGTAGCGTGGTTGCTCCACCGATGGACTTGCAGAAACGTCGAAAATTTCAGCGGACAGCGGAGTTGCAACAGGCATTTGACTGCCTGAAAGCTATGATAACCAATGCTCCTGTGTTGGAGAATTACGAGGGGCTCTGTGATCAGATTGAACTAAAGTATCTGACTTTAAAGAAAAATGTCGAGGCGTAGAGAAATGGATGGATCTGCAAAGACCTTCTTGTTCAAAGAGACTGTCAATGGAGAAGAGTTCCAGTTGGAGGAAGAAAACAAAAATGGACTATAATGCATGTGCTGTTTTTTTGAAACAAAAAAGTCTATTTACTGTCTGCATTTCTTAAAGGATAGTGAAAAGGTGAAAAATGAAACCATTTTGAAGTTGATGGTTTATTTTTTTTTCTTGGGAGGAGGTGTCAAGGGAACGACACCTGCATCTCAACATTAATTAGAAAACAACACAGCCTTCAGGGCATTATGACCGTAGACTGTGTATTACCATGGAAACGGAACTGGGAGATCAGCCCACTTCTTTCCAACACAATGGGGTCTTTTAGCTATTTGACGTCATTGACCTTCAGTCTCTCGCTAGTCTCAAGCAATTTGGTTGAAAAAGTGTTCTGTTTCACTAGACTCAGACAGAGCAATGCAGTGAGCTCCACTAAGTTGCTCTCATTGTGCACAAGCCGAAAAAGATTGGTCAAGATGTGCAGACTCCGCACAGACAGTGACCCAAGCCGGAATCGAACCTGGGACCCTGGACCTGTGAAGCGATTGTGCTATCTACAATGCTACCGTGCTGCCCCTCTTCTCTTACTCTTCTCTTCTCTAATGTAAGACTTCTGTTACATTAACTCAATTCTATTTTGGACTACTTGTATTGCCTCACTATATTAGGCCCTAACTTTCCCTTCCAGGTGCAAGCTTTTCACACGTTGCCCCTCACATTGACCAGTCACTGGCCAATTTGTCGGTCAGTTTCTTGTGGCCTGATGTTTTGTTCATCCATTGCTGCCTCAGTGCAGCAGAAATACTGACCGAGAAACTCGGTCTCTTCTCTTGTGGAGCAAGACCACTTTCTGAAGCATCGGAAAGTTAGAAAGCAAAAAGAGAAAGAGCACCTCCTTCCCCGCTGCATAAAATTCCTACATTGCTCCAAATTCCCAAATATACCCATTCGGACTGTGTTTCACTCAGGCAAAGTCTCTCCCACTGCTCGTGCGTCCACATATTGGTCCCTCCATCGCCTCGCTCCCTCTGGAACATCCTCCAGTTTTACAATCCTCTGAAGTCTTTGCACTCCTACAATGTTGCCCTCCTGCACATCCCCAATTTTAATGCTGTGACTCTGACCCCCAAGTTCAAGACCCTCCAGCCAGAGCGAAGAGGGGGTCTCAGCTTCTGCCCTGCCAAGCTCACACAGAATTGTTACATTTCATTTTCCCAAGCACCAGAGAGCATTGGCCTGTTCTACTCGCTCGAACCTCATCAGTCAACACTCTCATCTATGGAACAATTTGGTGAACTCTGGTTTCCTGGTCATATTCACTCTCTCTTCAAAAGTGGGTTTACTGATCAATTCCTTACCATTTCCCGGGGTGGGTGATTAACCATCCAGAGAATTGCCATCTGAAGGCAAGACTGGTGAACATTGGGCAATGATTCCATGATGTACTCCATGGTCACTTTCCCCTTTTCAGTGGGAGGAGGTTTCCTCATTGAGCAAGGTGAGTTGGGGACCCAGGAATCCCAGTCATACTGTTTAGTGAAGGAAAGAAAATCAAATTCAGTCAGGTAGAAAGACAGAAAGCAATTTTATTCATGCACCCGCTTCCCCCAAACTCAAAGACCTTCTAAGCTTCTTGTATATAGAATCCCTACAGTCTAGAAGAAGTCCATTCAGCCCATCCAGTCTGCACCTACCCTCCGAAGGAGCACACTACCTAGGCCCACAGCCCCCAACACCACCCCTATTCCTGTAACCCCACCGAACGTTTTGGACACTAAGCGGCAATCCACATAACCTGCACACCTTTGGATACTAAGGGGCAATTTATCATAGCCAATCCACCTAACCTGCACATCTCTGGACCGTGGGAAGAAACCGGAGCACCCGGAGGAAACCCACACAGACATGGGGAGAACGTACAGACTCCGCACAGTCACCCAAGGCCGGAATCAAAGCCGGGTCCCTGGCACTGTGAGGCAGCAGGGTTGACCACTGAGCCACTGTTCCGCTGGATAGTCAGAGACTCTCTCCGGAATTGACTAATCTCCCGAGCATTGCTCCTCACCGCAGCACGGTAGCATTGTGGATAGCACAATCGCTTCACAGCTCCAGGGTCCCAGGTTCGATTCTGGCTTGGGTCACTGTCTGTGCGGAGTCTGCACACCCTCCCCGTGTGTGCATTGGTTTCCTCCGGGTGCTCCGGTTTCCTCCCACAGTCCAAAGATGTGCAGGTTAGGTGGATTGGCCATGATAAATTGCCCTTAGTGTTCAAAATTGCCCTCAGTGTTCAAAATAGCCCTTAGTGTTGGGTGGGGTTGCTGGATTATGGGGATGGGGTGGAGGTGTTGACCTTGGGTAGGGTGCTCTTTCCAAGAGCCAGTGCAGACTCGATGGGCCGAATGGCCTCCTTCTGCACTGTAAATTCTATGATCTAAGATAACATCATGGGAGGACGTTACATTTCTCACATACTGACAAGCTGAATTTAAAAGTGAAAGAGCATAAGCGAGTCAACAGAACCCCTCTTCCCTCCATTCTTTCTTGAGTCCATAACACCATAAGACATAGGAGCAGAATTAGGCCACTTGGCCCATCAAGTCTGCTCCGCCATTCAATCATGGCTGGTATTTTCTCATCCCCATTCTCCTGCCTTCTCCCCATAACCCCTGATCCCCTAATTGATCAAGAACCTATCTATCTCTGTCTTAAAGACACTCAGTGATTTGGCCCCCACAGCCTTCTGCGGCAAAGAGTTCCACAGATTCACCACCCTCTGGCTGAAGAAATTCCTCCTCATCTCTGTTTTAAAGGCCAGCACATCCTTCCTTAGATATGGAGCCCAAAACTGCTCACAATACTCCAAATGGGGTCTGACTAGAGCCTTACACAATCTCAGAAGTACATCCCTGGTCCGGTATTCTAGCCCTCTTGACATGAATGCTAACATTGCATTTGCCTTCTTAACTGCCGACTGAACCTGCACGTTAACCTTTAGAGAATCGTGAACAAGGACTCCCAAGTCCCTTTGTGCTTCTGCTTTCCGAAGCATTTCCCCATTTAGAAAATAGTCAATGTCTAAATTCCTCTTTCCAAAGTGCATAACCTCACACTTTTCCACATTGTATTTCATTTGCCACTTCATTGCCCACTCTCCTAGCTTGTCCAAATCCTTCTGCAGCCCCCTTGCTTCCACAATACTATCTGCCCCTCTACAGATCTTTGTATCATCTGCAAACTTGGCAACAGTGCCTTCAGTACCTTCGTCCAGATCATTAATGTATATTGTAAAAAGTTGTGGTCCCAGCACAGACCCCTGAGGCACACCACTAGTCAGCGGCTGCCATCCTGAAAAAGACCCCTTTATCCCCACTCTCTGCCTTCTGCCAGTCAGCCAATCCTCTATCCATGCCAGGTTCTTACCCTGAACACCATGGGTTCTTAACTTATTTAACAGTCTCCTGTGCAGCACCTTATCAAAGGCCTTCTGGAAATCTAAGTAAATCACATCCACTGGTTCTCCTTTGTCTAATTTCCTTGTCACTTTCTCAAAGAACTCTAACAGATTTGTCAGACGCGGCCTCTCTTTGGATCATTCGTCCACCCAAGGAGACAATTTAGCTCCTGATTTAAAAATTCATGTGAAAATGGTCAGCTCTGACAGAGTAGCACTCCCTCAGCACTGAACTGAACAGGCAGCCTATGTTATGTTTTCAGCTCTGGAGGTGGGGTTTGAACCCACAACCTTCTGACTCAGTGGTGAGAATGTGACTATGAAGCCAAGCTGCCACTAAAGCCAGCTGTGGGCTGGTACAGGGAGTTGGTAGGCGTGGGTTCTGTTGGTGTGCGAGAGAGATATTAGCTCCCGGTGTTCCTGCTGCTCCTCATGAAATCAGCTCTGAACAGGGAGAGGTAATTCCAGCTCACTCACTGGGTGTAGGCACTGCCCAGTGTGATACTGACCTCACACAGAGCAGAAGGCATCGGGTCCAATCTCTGTGCTGTAATCTGATCCAAGCCAACAAAGTTGTTGGACTCCGAACGCTGGACCAGGTGAGGTCAAAAATCAGCCAGATTTCAGATCACTGCCCACATGTAATACAGTGTGGAAGTCTGACCCCCTCTGTCCATCTCCCTTTGTCCATCCCCCTCTGTCCATCTCCCTCTGTCCACCCCCCTCTGTCCACCCCGCTCTCTGTCGACCCCCTCTCTGTCCACCCCCTCTGTCCACCTCCCTCTGTCCATCTCCCTCTGTCCATCCGAGTCACTCACCATCCTGACTGTGAAATATATCGGCCGTTCCTTCACTTTCGCTGGGTGAAAATCCTGTAACTCCCTCCCTAACAGCACAGTGGGTGTACCACAGGGACTGCAGTGGTTCAAGAAGGCGGCTCACCCACCACTGTCTCAAGGGGCAATTAGGGATGGGCAATAATTATTGGCCGAGTCAGTGACAGCGTTCATCCCTTTCAAAGAATAGTTTTTTAAAATCTTAACAATTTTTTGATCGTCAACTACGTTGACACACACAATTTTTGAGGGAGTAAGGGGGCATCTCGAGGGACGACCGTGAGGGAGTAAGGGGGGCATCTCGAGGGACGTCCGTGAGGGAGTAAAGGGATTATCCAGATTTCACAATGACAGCGAGTTCGCAGCAGCCTGGGGAGGGGAAGGGACTCTCTCTTTTCCTTGTTCGAATGTATAGAAGGTTGATTGGCAAAAATGCAGAAAAACAAGGATAGGTTCCTCCCAACGCTCCAAAGCGCAGTAGGAAATGGAGGCAGGCTCAGACTAGTGACAAGACAGACAAAGCTGTTGTCATTCTTCTGAGCCTGTACGAACAACAAGCAAAGTGTTTTTTTTTTATTTAGAGTACCCAATTAATTTTTTCCAATTAAGGGGCAGTTTATCGTGTCCGATCCACCTACCCGGCACATCTTTGGGTTATGGGAGCAAAACCCACGCAGACACGGGGAGAAGGAGCAAACTCCACACGGACAGTTACCTCAGGCTGGGATCGAACCTGGGACCTCGGCGCCGTGAGTCAGCAGGGCTAATCCACTGTGCCACCGTACTGACAACAAGCATCAACAAGATCTAAACTCCATGACAGCCGTTCTGTCTTGGTGGGGCAGCATTGTGGATCGCACAATCGTTTCACAGCTCCAGGGTCCCAGGTTCAATTACGGCTTGGGTCACTGTCTGGGCGGAGTCTACACATCCTCCCCGTGTGTGCGTGGGTTTCCTCCGGGTGCTCCGGTTTCCTCCCAAAGTCCAAAGATGTGCAGGTTAGGTGGATTGGCCAGGATAAATTTCCCTTAGTGTCCCTTAGTTTTGGGTGGGGCTACTGGGTTATGGGGATAGGGTGGAGGTGTTAAACTTGGGTAGGGTGCTCTTTCCAGGAGTCGGTGCAGACTTGATGGGCCGAATGGCCTCCTTCTGCACTGTAAATTCTGTGAGTTCTAGCAGCACACATGGAGAAACTGTTTATGACCTAGAGGGAGAGGCAGCTGACCTCCAGCCCGGTACAGATAGACCCTCTTCAATTGGTGGCCAAAGTACCCAGACAAGGAAGGTCAGAACAGTGCCTTTGTATCACAGAGAGACAAATAGAACAGTACAGCAGAGAACAGGCCCTTCGGCCCTCTATGTTGTGCCGAGCAATGATCACCCCACTTAAACAAACATACCCCTAACCCAACAATCCCCCCATTAACCTTTACACTCCGGGCAATTTAGCATGGCCAATCCACCTAACCCACACATCTTTGGACTGTGGGAGGAAACCGGAGCACCCGGAGGAAACCCACGCACACACGGGGAGGATGTGCAGACTCCGCACAGACAGTGACCCAGCCGGGAATCGAACCTGGGACCCAGGTGATACAACAGGCTGTTGGCATGTGGTGCAGGGTGGAGTGCCGGTGTGTGGGGTGAGGTCATCCTCTGTGGGGTGGTAGTGCTTGGCCAGGGCGGTTGCTCATCCCCATATATATCTTAGACCAAGGTTTCCTCTGGCTGCTAAGTATGGAAGACAGGATTTGCAATGAATTACATGGAGCTATTTTGTACACTAGACCTGTGTCACTCTCCGTCAGATTGTGAAACCACCTGATTTCGCACAAACCCCGCCTTTTTTAATGTACGCAGCCTGCATTCGCATTTCTGGACACGTAGTCTGATAGGTGTTACTATAGTTGGAGTTCTCGATATCTCTCGCCATCAAAATGACCACCTACAAGGTCGCTATCAAGACTGGGGAAGAGTTTGATGCAGGAACTTGGAGTTATGTGTATTGTACCCTGATCGGAGAGCAGGGAACGAGTCACCGAACCAGTGTGAACAGAGGGTTATTTGGTACCCTGAAGGAGGGATCTGTAAGTATATATACACTAACAGAGGGAATGTAGATTGCAAACATCAAGAGTAATTCAATTGTATTGAAACACCTCAAGGTGGACCATGCTGTATAGAGACTAGTTGCATTTTATTGCACTCTCTGTAATTTCTATGTCAGGATGTTTTGCAATACTTCTATCAATTTTCTGGATAATGTGTATTTTTGGGGAAATATTACGAGCAGAGGGATTACAGTGCCTCAAAGACACCAGTTCACCCGATTACAATCAGTAATTAGACAGTGTTAGTATATGGATTAAACAAATCATTTTTTAAAAAGACTGGCATTCATATCAGTACTGCACTCCCTCAGTATTGCACTCCCTCAGTACCGCAGTCCCTCAGTACCGCAGTCCCTCAGTACCGCACTCCCTCATTACCGCACTCCCTCAGTACTGCACTCCCTCAGCATCGCGCTCCCTCAGTACCGCACTCCCTTAGTGCCGCCCTCCCTCAGTACTGCACTCCCTCAGTATCGCGCTCCCTCAGTACCGCACTCCCTCAGTACTGCACTCCCTCTGTACCACGCTCCCATAGTACTGCACTCCCTCAGTACTACACTATCTCAGTACCACACTCTCTCAGTAACGCACTTCCTCCGTCCCGCACTCCCTCAGTCCCGCACTTCTTCAGTACCGCACTCCCTCAGTACCGCACTCCCTCAGTACCGCAGTCCCTCAGTACTGCACTTCCTCAATACTGAACTCCCTCAATACTGAACTCCCTTTCCACCACCTTAAACATTCACTCCATCCTCCACCGACGCACAGTGACAGCCGTGTGTACCATCTACAAGATGCACTGCAGCAACTCACCAAGGCTCCTTATTCAGCACCTTCCAAACTCATGACCTCTACCATCCAGAAGGACAAGGGCAGTAGATACCTGGGAACCCCACCACCTGGAGGATCCCCTCCCAGCCACTCACCGTCCCGACTGGGAAATATATCGGCCGTTCCTTCACTGTCGCTGGGGCAAAATCCTGTAACTCCCTCCCTAACAGCACAGTGGGTGTACCACAGGGACTGCAGTGGTTCAAGAAGGCGGCTCACCCACCACTGTCTCAAGGGGCAATTTGGGATGGGCAATAATTATTGGCCGAGTCAGTGACAGCGTCATCCCTTTCAAAGGATAGTTTTTTTAAATCTTAACAATTTTTTGATCGTCAACTACGTTGACACACACAATTTTTGAGGGAGTAAGGGGGCATCTCGAGGGACATCCGTGTGGGAGTAAGGGGGACATCCCGAGGGACGTCCGTGAGGGAGTAAGGGGGCATCCCGAGGGACGTCTGTGAGGGAATAAGGGGATTATCCAGATTTCACAATGGCAGCGAGTTCGCAGCAGCCTGGTGAGGGGAAGGGACTCTCTCTTTTCCTTGTTCGAAAGTATAGAAGGTTGATTGGCAAAAATGCAGAAAAACAAGGATTGGCTCCTCCCAACGCTCCATTGCGCAGTAGGAAATGGAGGGAGGCTCAGACTAGTGACAAGACACACAAAGCTGTTGTCATTCTTCTGAGCCTGTACGAACAACAAGCAAAGTGTTTTTTTTAAATTTAGAGTACCCAATTAATTTTTTCCAATTAAGGGGCAATTTAGGCTGGCCAATCCACCGACCCGGCACATCTTTGGGTTGTGGGAGCAAAATTCACGCAGACACGGGGAGAATGTGCAAGCTCCACACGGACAGTTACCTCAGACTGGGATCGAACCTGGGACCTCGGCGCCGTGAGTCAGCAGGGCTAATCCACTGCGCCACTGAAATGAAAATCGCTTATTGCCACGAGTAGGCTTCAGTGAAGTTACTGTGAAAAACCCCTAGTCGCCACATTCCGGGGCCTGTCCGGGGAGTCTGGTACGGGAATCGAACCGTGCTGCTGGCCTGCTTGGTCTGCTTGAAAAGCCAGCAATTTAGCTGAGTGAGCTAAACCAGCCCCGTACTGGGGCTGGTGCGCCACGGTACTGACAACAAGCATCAACAAGATATAAACCCCATGACAGCCGTTCTAGCAGCACACATGGAGAAACTGTTTATGACCCAGAGGGAGAGGCAGCTGATCTCCACCCCGGTACAGATAGACCCTCTTCAAATGGTGACCAAAGCATTGGTCCGTTCTACTCGCTCGTATCTCATCAGTCAACACTCTCATCTCTGGAACAATTTGGTGGACTCTGGGTTCCTGGTCATATTCACTCTCTCTTCAAAAGTGGGTTTACTGATCAATTCCTTACCATTTCCTGGGGTGGGTGATTAACCATCCAGAGAATTGCCATCTGGAGGCAGGCCTGGTGAACATTGGGCAATGATTCCATGATGTACTCCATGGTCACTTTCCCCTTTTCAGTGGGAGGAGGTTTCCTCATTGAGCAAGGTGAGTTGGGAACCCAGGAATCCCAGTCATACTGTTTAGTGAAGGAAAGAAAATCAAATTCAGTCAGGTAGAAAGACAGAAAGCAATTTTATTCATGCACCCGCTCCCCCCAAACTCAAAGACCTTCTAAGCTTCTTGTATATAGAATCCCTACAGTCTAGAAGAAGGCCATTCAGCCCATCCAGTCTGCACCTACCCTCCGAAGGAGCACACTACCTAGGCCCACAGCCCCCATCCCCACCCCTATTCCTGCAACCCCACCGAACGTTTTGGACACTAAGGGGCAATCCACATAACCTGAACACCGTTGGATACTAAGGGACAATTTATCATGGCCAATCCACCTAACCTGCACATCTCTGGACCGTGGGAAGAAACCTGAGCACCCGGAGGAAACCCACACAACACGGGGAGAACATGCAGACTCCGCACAGTCACCCAAGGCTGGAATCGAAGCCGGTTCCCTGGCACTGTGAGGCAGCAGGGTTGATCACTGAGCCACTGTTCCGCTGGATAGTCAGAGAGTCTCTCCGGAATTCACTAATCTCCCGGGCATTGTTCC
Organism: Scyliorhinus canicula; assembly: GCF_902713615.1. Taxonomy (NCBI): domain Eukaryota; kingdom Metazoa; phylum Chordata; class Chondrichthyes; order Carcharhiniformes; family Scyliorhinidae; genus Scyliorhinus; species Scyliorhinus canicula. Next base: position 7,850,257 of record NC_052174.1, read on the forward strand.
TCACCGCAGCATGGTAGCATTGTGGATAGCACAATCGCTTCACAGCTCCAGGGTCCCAGGTTCGATTCTGGCTTGGGTCACTGTCTGTGCGGAGTCTGCACACCCTCCCCGTGTGTGCATGGGTTTCCTCCCACAGTCCAAAGATGTGCAGGTTAGGTGGATTGGCCATGATAAATTGCCCTTAGTGTTCAAAATTGCCCTTAGTGTTCAAAATAGCCCTTAGTGTTGGGTGGGGTTGCTGGATTATGGGGATGGGGTGGAGGTGTTGACCTTGGGTAGGGTGCTCTTTCCAAGAGCCAGTGCAGACTCGATGGGCCGAATGGCCTCCTTCTGCACTGTAAATTCTATGATCTATGATAACATCGTGGGAGGACGTTACTTTTCTCACATTCTGACAAGCTGAATTTAAAAGTGAAAGAGCATAAGCGAGTCAACAGAACCCCTCTTCCCTCTGTTCTTTCTTGAGTCCATAACACCATAAGACATAAGAGCAGAATTAGGCCACTTGGCCCATCAAGTCTGCTCCGCCATTCAATCATGGCTGGTATTTTCTCATCCCCATTCTCCTGCCTTCTCCCCATAACCCCTGATCCCCTAATTGATCAAGAACCTATCTATCTCTATCTTAAAGACACTCAGTGATTTGGCCCCCACAGCCTTCTGCGGCAAAGAGTTCCACAGATTCACCACCCTCTGGCTGAAGAAATTCCTCCTCAACTCTGTTTTAAAGGCCAGCACATCCTTCCTTAGATATGGAGCCCAAAACTGCTCACAATACTCCAAATGGGGTCTGACTAGAGCCTTACACAATCTCAGAAGTACATCCCTGGTCCGGTATTCTAGCCCTCTTGACATGAATGCTAACATTGCATTTGCCTTCTTAACTGCCGACTGAACCTGCACATTAACCTTTAGAGAATCGTGAACAAGGACTCCCAAGTCCCTTTGTGCTTCTGCTTTCCGAAGCATTTCCCCATTTAGAAAATAGTCAATGTCTAAATTCCTCTTTCCAAAGTGCATAACCTCACACTTTTCCACATTGTATTTCATTTGCCACTTCATTGCCCACTCTCCTAGCTTGTCCAAATCCTTCTGCAGCCCCCTTGCTTCCACAATACTATCTGCCCCTCTACAGATCTTTGTATCATCTGCAAACTTGGCAACAGTGCCTTCAGTACCTTCGTCCAGATCATTAATGTATATTGTAAAAAGTTGTGGTCCCAGCACAGACCCCTGAGGCACACCACTAGTCAGCGGCTGCCATCCTGAAAAAGACCCCTTTATCCCCACTCTCTGCCTTCTGCCAGTCAGCCAATCCTCTATCCATGCCAGGTTCTTACCCTGAACACCATGGGCTCTTAACTTATTTAACAGTCTCCTGTGCAGCACCTTATCAAAGGCCTTCTGGAAATCTAAGTAAATCACATCCACTGGTTCTCCTTTGTCTAATTTCCTTGTCACTTTCTCAAAGAACTCTAACAGATTTGTCAGACGCGGCCTCTCTTTGGATCATTCGTCCACCCAAGGAGACAATTTAGCTCATGATTTTAAAAATTCATGTGAAAGTGGTCAGCTCTGACAGGGTAGTACTCCCTCAGCACTGAACTGAACTGAACAGGCAGCCTATGTTATGTTTTCAGCTCTGGAGGTGGGGTTTGAACCCACAACCTTCTGACTCAGTGGTGAGAATGTGACTATGAAGCCAAGCTGCCACTAAAGCCAGCTGTGGGCTGGTACAGGGAGTTGGTTGGCCTGGGTTCTGTTGGTGTGCGAGAGAGATATTAGCTCCCGGTGTTCCTGCTGCTCCTCATGAAATCAGCTCTGAACAGGGAGAGGTAATTCCAGCTCACTCGCTGGATGCAGGCACTGCCCAGTGTGATACTGACCTCACACAGAGCAGAAGGCATCGGGTCCAATCTCTGTGCTGTCAGCTGATCCAAGCCAACAAAGTTGTTGGACTCCGAACGCTGGACCAGGTGAGGTCAAAAATCAGCCAGATTTCAGATCACTGCCCACATGTAATACAGTGTGGAAGTCTGACTCCCTCTGTCCATCTCCCTTTGTCCATCCCCCTCTGTCCATCTCCCTCTGTCCACCCCCCTCTCTGTCGACCCCCCTCTCTGTCCACCCCCTCTGTCCACCTCCCTATGTCCACCTCCCTCTGTCCATCCGAGTCACTCACCATCCTGACTTGGAAATATATCGGCCGTTCCTTCACTTTCGCTGGGTGAAAATCCTGTAACTCCCTCCCTAACAGCACAGTGTGTGTACCACAGGGTCTGCAGTGGTTCAAGAAGGCGGCTAACCCACCACTGACTCAAGGGGCAATTAGGGATGGGCAATAATTATTGGCCGAGTCAGTGACAGCGTTCATCCCTTTCAAAGAATAGTTTTTTAAAATCTTAACAATTTTTTGATCGTCAACTACGTTGACACACACAATTTTTGAGGGAGTAAGGGGGCATCCCGAGGGACATCCGTGAGGGAGTAAGGGGGGACATCTCGAGGGACGTCCGTGAGGGAGTAAAGGGATTATCCAGATTTCACAATGGCAGCGAGTTCGCAGCAGCCTGGGGAGGGGAAGGGACTCTCTCTTTTCCTTGTTCGAATGTATAGAAGGTTGATTGACAAAAATGCAGAAAAACAAGGATTGGCTCCTCCCAACGCTCCATTGCGCAGTAGGAAATGGAGGGAGGCTCAGACTAGTGATAAGACAGACAAAGCTGTTGTCATTCTTCTGAGCCTGTACGAACAACAAGCAAAGTGTTTTTTTTTATTTAGAGTACCCAATTAATTTTTTCCAATTAAGGGGCAATTTATCGTGTCCGATCCACCTACCCGGCACATAGAACAAAGAACAGTACAGCACAGAACAGGCCCTTCGGCCCTCAATGTTGTGCCGAGCCATGATCACCCGACTCAAACCCACGTATCCACCCTATACCCGTAACCCAACAACCCCCCCTTAACCTTACTTTTTTTTAGGACACTACGGGCAATTTAGCATGGCCAATCCACCTAACCCGCACATCTTTGGACTGTGGGAGGAAACCGGAGCACCCGGAGGAAACCCACGCACACAGGGGGAGGACGTGCAGACTCCACACAGACAGTGACCCAGCCGGGAATTGAACCTGGGACCCTGGAGTTGTGAAGCATTTATGCTAACCACCATGCTACCCTGCTGCCCCTTTGGGTAACATCTTTGGGTTATGGGAGCAAAACCCACGCAGACACGGGGAGAAGGTGCAAACTCCACACGGACAGTTACCTCAGGCTGGGATCGAACCTGGGACCTCGGCGCCGTGAGTCAGCAGGGCTAATCCACTGCGCCACCGTGCTGACAACAAGCATCAACAAGATCTAAACTCCATGACAGCCGTTCTGTCTTGGTGGGGCAGCACGGTGGCATTGTGGATAGCACAATCGTTTCACAGCTTCAGGGTCCCAGGTTCAATTCCGGCTTGGGTCACTGTCTGGGCAGAGTCTGCACATCCTCCCCCTGTGTGCGTGGGTTTCCTCCGGGTGCTCCGGTTTCCTCCCAAAGTCCAAAGATGTGCAGGTTAGGTGGATTGGCCAGGATAAATTGCCCTTAGTGTCCCTTAGTGTTGGGTGGGTCTACTGGGTTATGGGGATAGGGTGGAGGTGTTAAACTTGGGTAGGGTGCTCTTTCCAGGAGCCGGTGCAGACTTGATGGGCCGAATGGCCTCCTTCTGCACTGTAAATTCTATGAGTTCTAGCAGCACACATGGAGAAACTGTTTATGACCTAGAGCAGGGGTGGGCAAACTACGGCCCGCGGGCCGTATGCGGCCCACCAAGTCATTAAAAAAAAAAAAAAAAAATTTTAATTTTTAATTAATTTTTTTTAAGGTTAATGGGGGGGCTGTTGGGTTACTTACTGGTATAGGGTGGATACGTTGACTTAAGTAGGGTGATCATTGCCCGGCACAACATCGAGGGCCGAAGGGCCTGTTCTGTGCTGTACTGTTCTATGTTCTATATGAGGCGCCCAGAATCATAACCGGGTGAAGTAATTATTTTACTTAATATACTATGCGGCCCTTTAAAATTGTGAATTTCTGAATGTGGCCCTTGCACGGAAAAGTTTGCCCACCCCTGACCTAGAGGGAGAGGCAGCTGACCTCCAGCCCGGTACAGATAGACCCTCTTCAAATGGTGGCCAAAGTACCCAGACAAGGAAGGTCAGTACAGTGCCTTTGTATCACAGAGAGACAAATGTCACACAACAGGCTGTTGGCATGTGGTGCAGGGTGGAGTGCCTGTGTGTGGGGTGAGGTCACCCTCTGTGGGGTGGTGGAGCTTGGCCAGGGGGGTTGCTCATCCCCATATATATCTTAGACCAAGGTTTCCTCTGGCTGCTAAGTATGGAAGACAGGATTTGCAATGAATTACATGGAGCCATTTTGAACGCTAGACCGGTGTCAAGACTGGGGAAGAGTTTGATGCAGGAACTTGGAGTTATGTGTACTGTACCCTGATTGGAGAGCAGGGAACGAGTCACCGAACCAGTGTGAACAGAGGGTTCTTTGGTACCCTGAAGGAGGGATCTGTAAGTATATATACACTAACAGAGGGAATGTAGATTGCAAACATCAAGAGTAATTCAATTGTATTGAAGCACCTCAAAGTGGACCATACTGTAGAGAGACTAGCTGCATTTTATTGCACTCTCTGTAATTTCTAAGTCAGGATGCAATACTTCCATCAATTTTCTGGATAATGTGTATTTTTGGGGAAATATTACGAGCAGAGGGTTTACAGTGCCTCAAAGACACCAGTTCACCCGATTACAATCAGTGTTACATTAGACAGTGTTAGTATATGGATTAAACAAATCATTTTTTAAAAAGACCGGCAGTCCTCAGTACCGCTGTCCCTCAGTGCCGCACTCCCTCAGTACTGCACTCCCTCTGTACCACGCTCCCATAGTACTGCACTCCCTCAGTACTACACTATCTCAGTACCACACTGTCTCAGTAACGCACTTCCTCCGTCCCGCACTCCCTCAGCCCCGCACGTCTTCAGTACCGCACTCCCTCAGTACCGCACTCCCTCAGTACCGCACTCCCTCAGTACTGCACTCCCTCAATACTGAACTCCCTTTCCACCATCTTAAACATTCACTCCCTCCTCCACCGACGCACAGTGGCAGCCGTGTGTACCATCTACAAGATGCACTGCAGCAACTCACCATGGCTCCTTATACAGCACCTTGCAAACTCATGACCTCGACCATCCAGAAGGACAAGGGCAGCAGATACCTGGGAACCCCACCACCTGGAGGTTCCCCTCCGAGTCACTCACCATCCTGACTGGGAAATATATCGGCCGTTCCTTCACTGTCGCTGGGGCAAAATCCTGTAACTCCCTCCCTAACAGCACAGTGGGTGTACCACAGGGACTGCAGTGGTTCAAGAAGGCGGTCTCAAGGGGCAATTTGGGATGGGCAATAATTATTTTAAAAAGACCGGCATTCATATCAGTACTGCACTCCTCAGTACCGCAGTCCCACAGTATTGCACTCCCTCAGTACCGAACACCCTCAGCACCGCAGTCCCTCATTACAGCAGTCCCTCATTACCGCACTCCCTCAGTACTGCACTCCCTCAGTATCGCGCTCCCTCAGTACCGCACTCCCTTAGTGCCGCCCTCCCTCAGTATCGCGCTCCCTCAGTATCGCGCTCCCTCAGTATCGCACTCCCTTAGTGCCGCACTCCCTCAGTACCGCAGTCCCTCAGTACCGTACTCCCTCAGTATCGCGCTCCCTCAGTGCCGCACTCCCTCAGTACTGCACTCCCTCTGTACCACGCTCCCATCGTACTGCACTCCCTCAGTACTGCACTATCTCAGTACCACACTCAGTAATGCACTCCCTCAGTACCGCACTCCCTCAGTACCGCTCTCCCTCAGTACTGCGCTCCCTCAATACTGAACTCCCTCAATACTGAACTCCCTTTCCACCATCTTAAACATTCACTCCCTCCTCCACCGACGCACAGTGGCAGCCGTGTGTACCATCTACAAGATGCACTGCAGCAACTCACCAAGGCTCCTTATACAGCACCTTGCAAACTCATGACCTCTACCATCCAGAAGGACAAGGGCTGCAGATACCTGGGAACCCCACCACCTGGAGGATCCCCTCCGAGTCACTCACCATCCTGACTGGGAAATATATCGGCCGTTCCTTCACTGTCGCTGGGGCAAAATCCTGTAACTCCCTCCCTAACAGCACAGTGGGTGTACCACAGGGACTGCAGTGGTTCAAGAAGGCGGCTCACCCACCACTGTCTCAAGGGGTAATTAGGGATGGGCAATAATTATTGGCCGAGTCAGTGAAGGCGTTCATCCCTTTCAAAGAATAGTTTTTTAAAATCTTAACAATTTTTTGATCGTCAACTACGTTGACACACACAATTTTTGAGGGAGTAAGGGGGCATCCCGAGGGACGTCCATGAGGGAGTAAGGGGGGGACATCTCGAGGGACGTCCATGTGGGAGTAAGGAGGACATCCCGAGGGACGTCCGTGAGGGAGTAAGGGGACATCCCGAGGCATGTCTGTGAGGGAATAAGGGGATTATCCAGATTTCACAATGGCAGCGAGTTCGCAGCAGCCTGGGGAGGGGAAGGGACTCTCCCTTTTCCTTGTTCAAAAGTATAGAAGGTTGATTGGCAAACATGCAGAAAAACAAGGATAGGTTCCTCCCAACGCTCCATAGCGCAGTAGGAAATGGAGGGCGGCTCAGACTAGTGACAAGACAGACAAAGCTGTTGTCATTCGTCTGAGCCTGTACGAACAACAAGCAAAGTGTTTTTTTTTATTTAGAGTACCCAATTAATTTTTTCCAATTAAGGGGCAATTTATCGTGTCCAATCCACCTACCCGGCACATCTTTGGGTTATGGGAGCAAAACCCACGCAGACACGGGGAGAAGGTGCAAACTCCACACGGACAGTTACCTCAGGCTGGGATCGAACCTGGGACCTCGGCGCCGTGAGTCAGCAGGGCTAATCCACTGCGCCACCGTACTGACAACAAGCATCAACAAGATCTAAACTCCATGACAGCCGTTCTGTCATGGTGGGGCAGCACGATAGTATTGTGGATCGCGCAATCGCTTCACAGCTCCAGAGTCCCAGGTTCAATTCCGGCTTGGGTCACTGTCTGTGCGGAGTCTGCACATCCTCCCCGTGTCTGCGTGGGTTTCCTCCAGGTGCTCCGGTTTCCTCCCACAGTCCAAAGATGTGCAGGTTAGGTGGATTGGCCGTGATAAATTGCCCTTGGTGTCCCTTAGTGTTGGGTGGGGTTACTGGGTTATGGGGATAGGGTGGAGGTGTTAACCTTGGGTAGGGTGCTCTTTCCAGGAGCCGGTGCAGACTTGATGGGCCGAATGGCCTCCTTCTGCACTGTAAATTCTATGAGTTCTAGCAGCACACATGGAGAAACTGTTTTTGACCTAGAGGGAGAGGCAGCTGACCTCCACCCCGGTACAGGTAGACCCTCTTCAAATGGTGGCCAAAGTACCCAGACAAGGAAGGTCAGAACAGTGCCTTTGTATCACAGAGAGACAAATGTGATACAACAGGCTGTTGGCATGTGGTGCAGGGTGGAGTGCCGGTGTGTGGGGTGAGGTCACCTTCTTTGGGGTGGTGGAGCTTGGCCAGGGGGGTTGCTCATCCCCATATATATCTTAGACCAAGGTTTCCTCTGGCTGCTAAGTATGGAAGACTGGATTTGCAATGAATTACGCAGAGGTGTTTTAAATGCTAGACCGGTGTCACTCTCCGTCAGATTGTGAAACCACCTGATTTCACACAAACCCCGCCATTTTTAATGTACACAGCCTGCATTCGCATTTCTGGACACTTAGTGATAGGTGTTACTATAGTTGGAGTTCTTGATATCTCCCAGCATCAAAATGGTCACCTACAACGTCGCTATCAAGACTGGGGAAGAGTTTTGTGCAGGAACTTGGAGTTATGTGTACTGTACCCTGATCGGAGAGCGGGGAAAGAGTCACCGAACCAGTGTGAACAGAGGGTTATTTGGTACCCTGAAGGAGGGATCTGTAAGTATATATACACTAACAGAGGGAATGCAGATTGCAAACATCAAGAGTAATTCAATTGTATTGAAGCACCTCAAGGTGGACCATGCTGTACAGAGACTAGCTGCATTTTATTCCGCTCTCTGTAATTTCTAAGTCAGGATGTTTTGCAATACTTCTGATTTGCAACAGACAGGAGGTTCTGTGGGAACAAAAGAGACTCACGGTTGGTGTGTTGCCTTCCAGGTGCCAGGTTTCGTGATGTCTCTGATCGTGTTTTTGGGATCCTTAAGTGGGAGGGGGAGCAGCCCCAAGTCGTGGTCCACAGAGGTACCAACGACATAGGTAGGAAGAGAGATGGGGATTTAAGACAGAAATTCAGGGAGCTAGGGTGGATGCTGAGAGCTAGAACAAACAGAGTTGTTATCTCTGGGTTGTTACCCGTGCCACGTGCTAGCGAAGTGAGAAATAAGGAGAGAGAGGAGTTGAACACGTGGCTACAGGGATGGTGCAGGAGGGAGGGTTTTGGTTTCCTGGATAATTGGGGCTCATTCTGGGGTAGGTGGGACCTCTACAAACAGGATGGTCTTCACCTGAACCAGAGGGATACCAATATCCTGGGGGGGAGATTTGCTAGTGCTCTTCGGTGGGGTTTAAACTAATTCAGCAAGGGGATGGGAACCTAAATTGTAGTCCCAGTGCACAGGATGTTGAGAGTAGTGAGGTCAGGGATAGGGTTAAAAGTTCGAAAGAGGGCACCGGCAAGCAAGACGCTGGTTTGAAGTGTGTCTACTTCAACGCCAGGAGCATCCGGAATAAGGTGGGTGAGCTTGCAGCATGGGTTGGTACCTGGGATCTCGATGTTGTGGCGATTTCGGAGACATGGGTAGAGCAGGGACAGGAATGGTTGTTGCAGGTTCCAGGATTTAGATGTTTCTGTCAGAACAGAGAAGATGGTAAAAGACCGGGGGGGGGGGGGGGGGGGGGGGTGGCATTGTTAATCAAGGAAAGTATTACGGCAGCAGAAAGGACATTTGAGGACTCATCTACTGAGGTAGTATGGGCCGAGGTTAGGAACAGGAGAGGAGAGGTTACCCTGTTGGGAGTTGTCTATAGACCTCCGAATAGTTCCAGAGATGTAGAGGGAAGGATTGCAAAGATGATTCTCGACAGGAGCGAGAGTAACAGAGTAGTTGTTATGGGGGACTTTAACTTTCCAAATATTGACTGGAAATACTATAGTTTGAGTTCTATAGATGGGTCAGTTTTTGTGCAGTGTGTGCAGGATGGTTTTCTGACACAGGGCCAACAAGGGCCGAGGCCACATTGGATTTGGTACTGGGTAATGAACCCGGCCAGGTGTTAGATTTAGATGTAGGTGAGCACTTTGGTGATAGTGATCACAATTCGGTTATGTTTACTTTAGCAATGGGCAGGGATAGGTATATACCGCAAGGCAAGAATTATAGCTGGGGGAAAGGCAATTATGATGCTATTCGGCAAGATTTAGGATGTATAGGATGGGGAAGGAAACGGCAGGGGATGGGTACAATCGAAATGTGGAGCTTTTTCAAGGAACAGCTACTGCGTGTCCTTGATAGGTATGTACCTGTCAGGCAGGGAGGAAGTTGTCGAGCAAGGGAACCGTGGTTTACTAAGAAAGTTGAAGCACTTGTCAAGAGGAAGAAGAAGGCTTATGTTAGGATGAGACATGAAGGCTCAGTTAGGGCACTTGAGAGTCACAAGTTAGCCAGGAAGGACCTAAAGGGAGAGTTAAGAAGAGCGAGAAGAGGACACGAAAAGTCATTGGCAGATAGGATCAAGGAAAACCCTAAGGCTTTCTACAGGTATATCAGGAACAAAAGAATGACTAGAGTAAGATTAGGGCCAATCAAGGATAGTAGTGGAAAGTTGTGTGTGGAATCAGAGGAGATAGGGGAAGCGTTAAATGGATATTTTTCATCAGTGTTTACACTGGAGAACGGCAATGTTGCCGAGGAGAATACTCAGGTTCAGTCGACCAGGCTAGATGGAATTGAGGTTCACAAGGAGGAGGTGTTAGCAATTTTGGAAAGTGTAAAAATAGATATGTCCCCTGGGCCAGATGGGATTTATCCTAGGATTCTCTGGGAAGCCAGGGAGGAGATTGCAGAGCCTTTGTCCTTGATCTTTATGTCGTCTTTGTCGACAGGAATAGTGCCGGAAGACTGGAGGATAGCAAATCTTGTCCCCTTGTTCAAGAAGGGGAGTAGAGACAACCCTGGTAATTATAGACCTGTGAGCCTTACTTCGGTTGTGGGTAAAATGTTGGAAAAGGTTATAAGAAATAGGGTTTATAATCATCTTGAAAAGAACAAGTTGATTAGCGATAGTCAACACGGTTTTGTGAAGGGTAGGTCATGCCTCACAAACCTTATTGAGTTTTTTGAGAAGGTGACCAAACAGGTGGATGAGGGTAAAGCGGTTGATGTGGTGTATATGGATTTCAGTAAGGCGTTTGATCAGGTTCCACACGGTAGGCTATTGCAGAAAATAAGGAAGTACGGGATTGAAGGTGATTTAGCGGTTTGGATCAGTAATTGGCTAGCTGAAAGAAGACAGAGGGTGGTGGTTGATGGCAAATGTTCATCCTGGAGTTCAGTTACTAGTGGTGTACCACAAGGATCTGTTTTGGGGCCACTGCTGTTTGTCATTTTTATAAATGACCTGGACGAGGGTGTAGAAGGATGGGTTAGTAAATTTGCAGATGACAAGAAGGTCGGTGGAGTTGTGGATAGTGCTGAAGGATGTTACAGGATACAGAGGGACATAGATAAGCTGCAGAGCTGGGCTGAGAGGTGGCAGATGGAGTTTAATGCGGAAAAGTGTGAGGTGGTTCACTTTGGAAGGAGTAACAGGAATGCAGAGTCTTGGGCTAATGGCAAGATTCTTGGTAGTGTAGATGAACAGAGAGATCTCGGCATCCAGGTACATAAATCCCTGAAAGTTGCTACCCAGGTTAATAGGGCTGTTAAGAAGGCATATGGTGTGCTAGCCTTTATCAGTAGGGGGATTGAGTTTCGGAGCCACAAGGTCATGCTGCAGCTGTACATGACTCTGGTGCGGCCGCTCCTGGAGTACTGCGTGCAGTTCTGGTCACCACATTATAGGAAGGATGTGGAAGCTTTGGAAAGGGTTCAGAGGAGATTTACTAGGATGTTGCCTGGTATGGAGGGAAGGTCTTACGAGGAAAGGCTCAGGGACGTGAGGTTGTTTTCGTTAGAGAGGAGAAGGCTGAGAGGTGACTTAATAGAGACATATAAGATTGTCAGAGGGTTAGATAGGGTGGACAGTGAGAGTCTTTTTCCTCGGATGGTGATGACCAACACGAGGGGACATAGCTTTAAATTGAGGGGTGGTAGATATACAGAGGCAGTTTCTTTACTCAGAGAGTAGTAGGGGTGTGGAACGCCCTGCCTGCAACAGTAGTAGACTCGCCAACTTTAAGGGCATTTAAGTGGTCGCTGGATAGACATAAGGATGAAAATGGAATAGTGTAGGTCAGATAGGCTTCAGATGGTTTCACAGGTCGGCGCAACATCGAGGGCCGAAGGGCCCGTACTGCGCTGTAATGTTCTATGTTCTATCAATTTTCTGGATAATGTATATTTTGGGGGAAATATTACGAGCAGAAGGTTTGCAGTGCCTCAAAGACACCAGTTCACCCGATTACAATCAGTGTTATATTAGACAGTGTTAGTATATGGATTAAACAAATCATTTTTAAAAAAGACCGGCATTCATATCAGTACTGTACTCCCTCAGTATTGCACTCCCTCAGTACCGCAGTCCCTCAGTACCGCAGTCCCTCATTACCGCACTCCCTCAGTACTGCACTCCCTCAGTATCGCGCTGTGATGATACAACCACTGTATATATGTGTGCTTGCAGTAGGGGGATGTATGGCCGTACCTGTAATAAAGGTTTCTCCGGTAAGCCCCTGCCGGCTAGCTCTGCCCACAGGGAGCTTGTGTATAAATATGAAATGAAATGAATGAAAATCGCTTATTGTCACGAGTAGGCTTCAATGAAGTTACTGTGAAAAGCCCCTAGTCGCCACATTCCGGCGCCTGTCCGGGGAGGCTGGTACGGGAAATATGCGCTAGCTTCACTGAGATACTATTCTATAGCTGCCGCCGGAGGAATAGCATCTCACAGCAATAAAGCCTCTCTTGTACTTCACTCAAGTCTTTGTGTGCAATTGTTAGCGCCACAAGCGCTCCCTCAGTACCGCACTCCCTTAGTGCCGCACTCCCTCAGTGCCGCACTCCCTCAGTGCCGCCCTCCCTCAGTACTATACTCCCTCAGTACCACGTTCCCATAGTACTGCACTCTCTCAGTGCTGCACTCCCTTAGTACTACACTATCTCAGTACCACACTCTCTCAGTAACGCACTTCCTCCGTCCCGCACACCCTCAGTCCCGCACTTCTTCAGTACCGCACTCCTTCAGTACCGCAGTCCCTCAGTACCGCACTCCCTCAGTACTGCACTCCTTCAGTACTGCACTCCCTCAATACTGAACTCCCTCAATACTGAACTCCCTTTCCACCATCTTAAACATTCACTCCCTCCTCCACCGATACACAGTAACAGCCGTATGTACCGTCTACAAGATGCACTGCAGCAACTCACCAAGGCTCCTTCTACAGCAACTTCCAAACCAGCGACCTCAACCATCTAGAAGGACAAGGGCAGTAGATACCTGGGAACCCCACCACCTGGAGGATCCCCTCCCAGCCACTCACCGTCCCGACTGGGAAATATATCGGCCGTTCCTTCACTGTCGCTGGGGCAAAATCCTGGAACTCCCTCCCTAACAGCACAGTGGGTGTACCACATGGACTGCAGCGGTTGAAGAAGGCGGCTCACCCACCACCGTCTCAAGAGGCAATTAGGGATGGGCAATAATTATTGGCCGAGTCAGTGACAGCGTTCATCCCTTTCAAAGAATAGTTTTTAAAAATCTTAGCCACCTTATTGCAATATATATATTGATTCTAAGTTTAGAATGTTGCGGATCCCTTAATCACCGACATCAAGAACTTCTAACAAAGATCGTTGAATCTTAAGTTCAACCCCCACCCCCGGGTTGCTGCTGAAATTGACCATCCTCTCATGCTCCGTCAGAAAGTCTAGGAACGGTTGCCACCGCCGGAAGAACCCTTGACCGACCCCCTTAGGGCAAACTTGACCCTCTCCAGTTTGATAAACCCAGCCATATCGTTGATCCAGGATTCCACGCCCGGGGGCCTCGCAGCCTTCCACTGCAAAGGAATCCTGCGCCGGGCTACCAGGGACGCAAAGGCCAAAATACCGGCCTCTTTCGCCTCCTGCACTCCCAGCTCTGCTGCTACCCCAAAAATTGTGAGCCCCCAGCCCTGCTCAACCCTGGAACCAACCACCTTTGACAGCGTCTCCGCGACGCCCCTCCAAAATCCCTCCAGCCCAGAACATGTGGCTGTGGTTTGCTGGGCTCCCAGAACACCTGACGCATCTGTCCTCTCTTCCAAAGAACCGGTTCAGCCTAGTCCCAGTCACGTGCGCCCCATGCAGAACCTTTAATTGAAATATACTAAGCCTCGCGCAGGAGAAGGAGGAATTCACCCTTCCCAGGGCATCCACCCACATCCCCTCATCGATCTCCTCTCCCAGCTCCCCCCACTTCGCTTTCAGCTCTTCCACCGAGGCCTCCTCCCCCTCCTGCATCACTTGGTAGATTGCCGAGATCCTCCCCTCACCGACCCACATCCCCGAGAGCCCCCTGTCCTGGACCCCCCTTGGCGGCAACAGTGGAAACTCCGCCACCTGCCGCCTGACAAACGCCGTTACCTGCATGTATCTGAAGGTATTCCCTGGGGGGAGACCCCACCTCCCCTCCAACTCCTCTAAGGTCGCAAATTTCCCATCGAGAAAGAGGTCCCCCATCCGCCTGATACCTGCCCTGTGCCAAATCAGAAACCCTCCGTCCATCCTCCCTGGTACAAACTGGTGGTTCCCCCGTATCGGGGACCAGACTGAAGCCTTCACCTCCCCCCCTATGCCGCCTCCACTGCCCACAGATTTTGAGGGTAGCCGCCACCACCGGACACGTGGTATATCTTGCTGGGGGGAGCGACAATGGCGCCGTCACCAGCGCCCCTAGGCTCGTGCCCAAGCAGGACGCTGCCTCCAGCCTCTTCCATGCAGCCCCCTCTCCCTCCATCACCCACCTACGTATCATTGCCAAATTCGCAGCCCAGTAGTACCCACATAGGTTGGGCAACGCCAACCCCCCCCCCCCCCCCCACTTCCCTACCCTGCTCCAGGAACACCCTCCTCACCCTCGGGGCCTTCGGCGCCCACACAAACCCCATAACGTTCCTATTGACCGTCCTGAAAAAAGCCTTCGGGATCATGATCGATTGACACTGGAAGAGGAACAGAAACCTCGGGGACACCGCCATTTTGACCGACTGGACCCTGCCCGCTAGGGAGAGTGGCAACACATCCCACCTCCTAAACTCCTCCTCCATCTGCTCCACCAGCTTCGTAATTGATCCTGTGCAGGGCCCCCCAGCTCCTGGCTACCTGGACCCCCAGGTACCTGAAACTCCTCTCCGCCCTTTACAGCGGAAGCTCCCCTATCCCTCTCTCCTGGTCCCCCGGATGCACCACGAACAGCTCACTCTTCCCCACGTTGAGCTTATACCCGGAGAAGACCCCGAATTCCCCAAGAATCCTCATCACCTCCGGCATCCCCCGCACCGGGTCTGCCACGTACAACAGTAGATTATTCGTGTATAACGACAGCCAATGCTCCTTCCCCCCCTCCCCCTCGCACTATCCCCTCAAGTTCCTCGACCCCCTTAGCGCCATAGCCAGGGGTTCGATCGCCAGCGCAAACAGCAGGGGAGACAAGGGTCACCCTTGCCTCGTCCCACGGTACAGTTGAAAGTTCTCCGACCTCCCATTCGTAATCACACTCGCCACCGGGGCTTCATACAGCAGCCTCACCCACTTAATAAATCCCTCTCCAAACCTGAACCTTTTCAACACCTCCCAAAGGTATCCCCACTCCACCCTATCAAAGGCATTCTCCGCATCCATCGCCGCCACTATCTCTGCTTCTCCATCCACTGCCGGCATCATTATGACATTCAGAAGCCTCTGTACGTTAACATTCAACTGCCTCCCCTTCACAAAACCCGTTTGATCCTCATGTATGACCTGCGGCACCACGTCCTCCACCCTCCTGGCCAATATCTTGGCCAGCA
Source organism: Scyliorhinus canicula (assembly GCF_902713615.1). Taxonomy (NCBI): domain Eukaryota; kingdom Metazoa; phylum Chordata; class Chondrichthyes; order Carcharhiniformes; family Scyliorhinidae; genus Scyliorhinus; species Scyliorhinus canicula. The sequence goes on from NC_052174.1 coordinate 7,865,622, forward strand.
GTTTTGCATCCACATTCAGGAGCGAAATCGGTCTATATGACCCACACTGAAGGGGATCCTTATCCCGCTTCAGGATCAGTGAGATCAGCGTCGGAGGCAAAGCCGCGCCCCCCCCCCCCCCTCTCCCTTGCCTCATTAAAGGTCCTCGCTAGCATCGGTCCCAGCAGGTCTGAAATCTTCTTAGAGAATTCAACCGGAACCCATCGGGCCCCGGTGCCTTCCCTGTCTGCATGCTCCCCATTGCGTTAATCAGCTCCTCCTACCCAACTGGTGCCCCCAACGCCCCCCCACCCCCCCCCCCCCCCCCCCCCCCCCCCCCCCACCTGCTCCTCCTCCACTCTCAGGAACCTTAGCTTGACCAGAAAGCGATCCATCCCTCCCTCCTCCACTGGGGGCACTGACAGGTATAGTTCCTCATAAAAGGTCCTGAACATGCCGTTAATGCCCCTCGCACTTCGTACCAGACTCTCTCCTCCGTCCCTAACTCCCCCTATCTCCCTAGCCACCTCCCGCTTCCGAAGCTGGTGCGCCAGCATCCGACTCACCTTTTCCCCATATTCGTATACCGCCCCCTGCGCCTTCCTCCTCTGGGCCTCCGCCTTCCTGGTGGTCAATAGATCGAACTCCGCTTGGAGGCTACGTCGCTTCCTCAGCAGCCCATCCTCCGGGACCTCCGCGTACCTCCTGTCCAACCTTACCATCTCTTCCACCAGCCTCTCCCTCTCCCTTTTCTCCCCCCCTCTCCCTATGTACTCTGATGGAGATCAGCTCCCCCACTAACCACCACCTTCAGCGCCTCCGAGACCACCCCCACCTGCACCTCCCCATTATCGTTAATTTCTAGGTACCCCTCTATACACCTCCGGACCCGCCCGCACACTTCCTCGTCCGACAGCAGCCCCACCTCATCGGGCGTTGGTCCCAACCCAAGGTCCACCCAATGCGGGGCATGTTCTGAAATGGCTATCGCCGAGTATTCCGCAACTTCCACCCTCGAAATCAACGCCCTGCTCAAAACAAAAAAGTAAATCCAGGAGTAAGCCTTGTGGACGTGGGCGAAGAACGAGAATTCCCTAACCCCCGGCCTCATGAATCTCCAAGGATCCACCCCTCCCATCTGGTCCATAAACCCGCTCAGTACTTTGGCCGCCGCCGGCCTCCTACCCGCCCTGGACCTGGAGCAATCAAGTGCTGGGTCCAGCACTGTGTTAAAATCCCCTCCCATTATTAAACCCTCTGTCTCAAAGCCAGGAATCTGGACCAACATACGCCGCATGAAGCCCGCATCGTCCCAGTTCGGGGGCGTACACATTGACCAGCACCACCCGCTCCCCCTGGGGCTTACGGCTTACCATCACATATCTGCCACAGCTATCCCCACAGTGGCAAACCCTCGTCCCGACCCCTCCTAAAAGCCTCAGTTCCCCTTCGGCCCTTCCAGCAGCAACCCGGTACCACCCCCCACTCCACCCCCCCTCTAGCTGCGTTGCTCCTCTCATTGTAAGTCAGCTGACTCCTGTTAACCCCGGCCGCTCCCGCCACCCCAACGACCCCACCCCCAGTGTAACACTGCTCCTCCCCTCCCTGCCCACCAACAGGCACAATCCCCTCCCGTTCCAGCCCCAGCGCGGGAGAAAACCCGCACATACAGCTTTAGCCCCGCTCCTCAGCCCATAGCACGGGAAAAAAGCCCGCTCCACCGGCCCCGCCCCCTCTGGCGCAGCTCCCTTTCCAGGCCCAAACTCCCCAGCCCCGACCCAGGCCACCCTACCCTCCCCTGAGGCCCCGTCCACCTTCACCGACCTTCAACGCCTCCCACCCCCTTCCCCGAGCCCGTCTAACAGGCCTACAAAACATCCCACAAACTCCCCAAGAAACAAAGGAACAAGGAAACCCAAAACACTATACAACAATCCCCGATCACCCCCAACCCTCAGTCTGAGTCCAGCTATTCGGCCTGAACAAAGGCCCAGGCCTCCTCCGGGGAGTCAAAGTAATAATGACGGTCTTTATAGGTGACCCAAAGGCGCGCCAGCTGTAACATGCCAAACTTCACCCCTCTCCTGTGCAGCACTGCTTTCGACCGGTTAGAACCGGCCCTTTTCCTCGCTACCTCTGTGCTCCAGTCCTGGTAGATACGGATCTCCGCATTCTCCCACCTGCTGCTCCGCTCCTTCTTGGCCCACCTGAGCACACATTCTCGATCGACGAATCGGTGAAACCGCACCAGTGCGTGGGCTTGGGCTTCCTCACCAGCACCCGGTGGGCCGCCTCCAGCTCCAATGGCCCTTGGAAGGACCCCACTCCCATCAGCGAGTTCAGCATGGTGACCACATAGGCCCCCAGGTCCGATCCCTCCGGGAGGCCCAGGATCCGCAGATTCTTCCGCCGCGAGCAGTTTTCCATTTCCTCCATCCTCGCTTGCCATTTCTTGTGGAGCGCCTCGTGCGACTCCACCTTCACCAGGCCTAGGATTTCATCCTCGTTCTCCGAGGCCTTTTGCCGGATCTCGCGGATCTCCGCCCCTTCGGCCGTCTGGGTCGCCAGGAGCTTGTCAAATGAAGCCTTTAGCGGTTCCAGCAGCTTAGCCTTAAGCTCTCTAAAGCAGCGGTAGAGCAGCTCCTGGGCCCACTGCATCCACGCTGCCCGTTCCCCGCCCGCCGCCATCTTGTTCTTCCTCCCTCGCACCTTTCTCTGCTCCATTGTTGATGTTTCTATCGCCCCGCTCCTGGTCCAGTCCATCCACCGGTAGGGAAGTGTTGCTGTTGCTTTCCCACACCGGGAAAAGTCCGTCAAGCGCCGTTACGGGCCCTAAAAAGAGCCCAAAAGTCCGATTATAGTGGGAGCCGCCGAACGTGTGGCTTAGCTCTGTATCGCCGCAACCGGAAGTCCAGTGTTGGAAACTATGACTGCTTGTAAAGAATTTTGCGTTTTTGTTCTGCATTCATGATGTTTAAACTTTTATCTGTCAAGAAACCCACAAATATGTTCAGATACCAGGCAATTTCTTGTCCCAACATGAATGTTGTCAGCTACCTGTCAGAAGGATTGCACACCACATATTTGTTTTTTTTTAAATATACCCGCATGATATTTGAAAACCAAAAATACCAAAGTTTGATGATTCTCGGGAGATTCCCTTACAGAATCTGCAGGGTCTCAGGACCCCAATTCAGGGCCAGTGTTTTGTTTGATTAATTAATAAATGCCAAAGGAACTGTTGTCTGTTGACTGAAGTGCATCTATAGTCATTAGAACTCTTTTGTTTGTTTGTTAGCAAAGCACTTTGCAGAGATAGTTTGGAAATGTAGAAAACAGTGAGGAGGTTCAGGAGGACATTAATTTGGTGAAATGGGCGGAGGCCGGACAGATTCAATGTAATGGGGAGAATGCAGTCCAAAGATGTGCTGGTTAGGTAGATTGGCCATGCTCGATTGCACCGAGGTGTCCGGGGATGCGCAGTATAGGTTGGGTGGTGCGCTTGCGGGGATGGGGTGGGGGAGTGGGCCTGGGTAGGGCGCTCTTTCAGAGGATTGGTGCAGACTCGATGGGCCGAATGGCCTCCCTCTGCACTGTAAATTCTATGATTCTATTGTTCAGCATACTTTTACAAAACCACACAAATAGACTTTACACACTGTCAGCCAATCCTATAAATACTACTGTCCTTGTTGTGGACAAGGTGGTCGTCCTCCCAACTCTTCTATACGGCTCAGAAACTTGGACTACACGCAGGCACCACCTCAAGGCCCTGGAGAGGTATGATCGGCACTGTCTGAGACGGATTCTCCGCATCAGCTGGCAGGACAGGCATACTAACACCAGTGTCCTTGAAGGAGCCAAGAGCATCAGCATCAAGGCCATTATCATCCGAAACAAACTCCGCTGGGCTGGGCCAGGTTCTTGGGATGTCAGAGTCCTGACTTCCAAAGCAAATCTTCTTTGCCCAGCTAAAGGAAGACTTCCGAACAAGAAAAGGACAAAGGAAGCTCTTCAAAGACACTCTGAAGGCTTACCTCAAGAAATGTAACATTGACGTCAAGCATGGGAGACCCTTGCTCAGAAGACACCCACTTGGAAGAAGCTCCTGATTGAAGGGACAATTCTTTGAGGACACCCGATAGCAAGCAGAGGCCTGGAAAAGGAGCCTGAGAAAGGAATACCAGAGATCTAGAGTTCAACCCACTCTCCACCAGAGTATTCCAACCAGGCACACTCCTCCACACATCCCGCCCAACCCCTGGACACTAAGGGACAATTTAGCTTAGCCAATCCATCTAACCTGCACATTTTAGGACTGTGGAAGGAAACTGGAGCACCCGGAAGAAACCCACGGCAGACCGATCCCACCTCCCAGAAACATCTGTCAAGTATGGCCGCCAATGATTCAGCTCTAAGATCTGGGACATCAGCCACGCAAAGGTCCAGTGAACCCATGACTGGCATGGTAGCACAGTGGTTAGCATTGCTGCCTCACAGCGACAGGGACCCTGGTTCAATTCCGGCCTCAGGTGACTGACCGTATGGCGTTTGCACATTCTCCCTGTGTCTGCGTGGGTTTCTTCTGGGTGCTCTGTTTTCTTCCCAGAGTCCAAAGATGTGCATGTTAGGTGGATTGGCCATGCTAAATTGTCCCTTAGTGTCCAGGGTTGAGTGGGGTTGAAGGAGTGTGCCTGGATGGAATACTCTTTTGGAGAGTGGGTGCAGGCTTGATGGGCAGAATGGCCTGCTTCTGCACTGTACGGATTCTACGAACACAGTTTCTTAGGTAGACAATCATACTCGTTAGCCAGTAATAGCCGAAGAAGAAGCCAAAGAAGACTATCCTTGATTTGGTTGGAATATTTTAAGATTTCAGTTTGCTTCATGAAGGCCTAAGTCTCAAACACACTAACAGTTGTTAGCCTGATTACCTCTCTCTTTCTCACAGATTGCTCCTAAGCTAGGGCACCTCTCACTTATGTCTTAACAATCTGTCTCAGACGTCATCTCCATTTAAGCTCTAACCCTGGCTACCCTGACCTAACCTCAGGAAGCCCAGCAGACAAAGGGAGGCGAAGACTGCTGCATGGAAGAGGGAACCACCTTTCCAGCACTTCTTGTGGTTCAAGAGAAGCAAGGGTTTTTGCCCTATTACCTACCCCCTCCCCCCAGTTAATCTACTTCTATGATCAGAACCTTCTGTGCTGAAATTGAACAGCCCCCAGCAGATGCCCTCACTCTGCATCATCAGACTCATACTTACCCCAATGCAGTCTAACAAATACTCACAATCAAATTTAATTTCCAGGTGACTCAGTGTGAAATCATCAGCGACCGGGACCTTGGGCCCATTTACTTTGTGGAGCTGGAAGTATTTAAATTCTTCAAACAAAATTATTGGCTCTGCAGCTTTGTGACAGTGGAGACCCCTGAGGGAAATACCTTACAATTCCCCTGCTACAGGTGGCTAGAGAGCTGTACCATACGCATCCGGGAAGGAACAGGTAAGATGATTAAGTTGCAGTTTACTGGGAAATAGCAAAGTTGGCCCACAGCAATAACTTGTATTCATACAGAGCATTTTCTCAAAGCACTTTAAGCTCAATGAGGACATTTTGAAGTGTAATATAGGAAACGTGGCAGCAATTTTATCAACAGGTTTTATCAATTCTGGCCGAGGGGTAAATATTGGCCAGGATGCCAGAGAGAACCGCCCTGCTCCTTTTCAAAATAGTCCCATGGGATCTTTCACACCCATCTGACAAGTCTTTGGTTCAACATCTCATCTGACAGATGGCACCATCCAGGACAAATAATCCATTTTCACCACGTTTCAGGACATTTTCTTCAAACAATCAGGATACAGGTTAAGCTCCTCTGCCTGAAGTGTGTTCAAAATGAGGGATTTGACTGTCAAATTCAGTGCTGTTAATCTCCTCAGGGATCAGTGGACATTTAGTTAGTATCGTTCCATTGTTCAACAGTCTCACAAAATCAGTGTTTATATATAACCCATTCTGGACCCATGATTTAGATTCAGCCTGTATTCATTCTCAGTATCTAATTTTACAAAGATGAACCACTCAACATCTTCATTAGCTTTTGTGTGTACCTCATTCCTAAGTATCTATTATTCTCTCCATACTACCACAATCTCGAACCAGACCTCAATAGTGGCTAGGATTCTGGACAGAATCCCCAATATTTTATTTTAATTTTGTAAGAGTGTGGGGAAAGGATACCTCACTCCAGGAGTAATTTCATGAAAAATAAGGATAAAGAAACTTTATTACTAACCTAGTATTAAAATATCTTTAACATCATGTGAGAAAATAGCTTACAATTACACTTTAAACAATGCTAATCAGTACAGGGGCACAATGACCTTTAACTAATATCTTTATTCCCACTCAAACAACAAAACATCCCATTTTCGCTCTCCATCCACTGCCAAATACAATTATCACTGTGAAATTCCTGCTATGCAGAGATGCCTGGATACTCTACTTTGTGAAAGAGAGATCTTTTTACACTGCTTTGAAGAAAAGACCTGACTCCTGTCAGAACCATGCAGAAACTCTGGCTGTTTCTTCAGAAACTGCTTCCCAGCTTGTTTCAGCTCCTCTTCCAGTCAGACAATTCGGAACTGGAAAGAAACTGCTAATCTATCTACAGACATATCGTTGGCTGAACTGCACTGAGTGCAGATGCTGGACCTTTGCTCACATCTCCATTTAAAATTCAACTAATTGGTTTTCTGCAAAATGCCTGATATCTCAGCTGCTCCCAGTAATTACATCATTTTACCAAGCTGAAATCTATTTAACTCCACAGGGAAACACCCCTTAATCCAATCAAATCTCCATTCACCCAAGGCTTTTACGACACCTTAGAACATAAGAACATAAGAAATAGGAGCAGGAGTAGGCCATCTGGCCCCTCGAGCCTGCTCCGCCATTCAATGAGATCATGGCTGATCTTTTGTGGACTCAGCTCCACTTTCCGGCCCGAACACCATAACCCTTAATCCCTTTATTCTTCAAAAAACTATCTATCTTTACCTTAAAAACATGTAATGAAGGAGCCTCAACTGCTTCACTGGGCAAGGAATTCCATAGATTCACAACCCTTTGGGTGAAGAAGTTCCTCCTAAACTCAGTTCTAAATCTACTTCCCCTTATTTTGAGGCTATGCCCCCTAGTTCTGCTGTCACCCGCCAGTGGAAACAACCTGCCCGCATCTATCCTATCTATTCCCTTCATAATTTTAAATGTTTCTATAAGATCCCCCCTCATCCTTCTAAATTCCAACGAGTACAGTCCCAGTCTACTCAACCTCTCCTCATAATCCAACCCCTTCAGCTCTGGGATTAACCTAGTGAATCTCCTCTGCACACCCTCCAGCGCCAGTACATCCTTTCTCAAGTAAGGAGACCAAAACTGAACACAATACTCCAGGTGTGGCCGCACTAACACCTTATACAATTGCAACATAACCTCCCTAGTCTTAAACTCCATCCCTCTAGCAATGAAGGACAAAATTCCATTTGCCTTCTTAATCACCTGTTGCACTTGTAAACCAACCTTCTGTGACTCATGCACTAGCACACCCAAGTCTCTCTGAACAGCAGCATGCTTTAATATTTTATCGTTTAAATAATAATCCCGTTTGCTGTTATTCCTACCAAAATGGATAACCTCACATTTGTCAACATTGTATTCCATCTGCCAGACCCGAGCCCATTCACTTAACCTATCCAAATCCCTCTGCAGACTTCCAGTATCCTCTGCACTTTTCGCTTTACCACTCATCTTAGTGTCATCTGCAAACTTGGACACATTGCCCTTGGTCCCCAACTCCAAATCATCAATGTAAATTGTGAACAATTGTGGGCCCAACACGGATCCCTGAGGGACACCACTAGCTACTGATTGCCAACCAGAGAAACACCCATTTATCCCAACTCTTTGCTTTCTATTAATTAACCAATCCTCTATCCATGCTACTACTTTACCCTTAATGCCATGCATCTTTATCTTATGCAGCAACCTTTTGTGTGGCACCTTGTCAAAGGCTTTCTGGAAATCCAGATATACCACATCCATCGGCTCCCCGTTATCTACTGCACTGGTAATGTCCTCAAAAAATTCCACTAAATTAGTTAGGCACGACCTGCCTTTTACGAACCCATGCTGCGTCTGCCCAATGGGACAATTTCTATCCAGATGCCTCGCAATTTCTTCCTTGATGATAGATTCCAGCATCTTCCCTATTACCGAAGTTAAACTCACTGGCCTATAATTTCCTGCTTTCTGCCTACCTCCTTTTTTAAACAGTGGTGTCACGTTTGCTAATTTCCAATCCACCGGGACCACCCCAGTCCACCGGGACCACCCTAGTCCACCGGGACCACCTCTGGCCGGGATTTTTGAAAAACCACTACTGCATCTATCTTACACACACCAAACCAGACTTTAACTTACTACACCAAATTTATACAATAAAATGTATCTGAAATTCCTACATTCATTACACCTCTCACCTGTAAAAAAAAATGAACCAGCAATATAAAAAGGTGACTTCATTTTCCCAAAGCCGTTTGACTTTAACATTTCTCATTTCTAAACACAAATACTCTATAAGTTACATATCATATTAAACATAAACTTGCAAATTTAAACACGAGCGTAGTCCGTTTCAATCTTTCTTTTGCACTTTTGAACATTCCAGCTTTCTCACATTTCAAAGTTGTGATAAAGCATTGGCAATCATGTTTTCTTTACTGGATTGTGGTGTCTATATACAATTGTCTCTGAAGAATTGTCAGTGACATAAGACCATAAGCCATAGGAGCAGAATTCTGCCATTAGGCCCATCGAGTCTGCTCCGCCATTCAATCATGGCTGATATCTTTCTCATCCCCATTCTCCTGCCTTCTCCCCATAACCCCGATCCCCTTATTAATCAAGAACCTATCTATCTCTGTGTTCAAGACACTCAGTGATTTGGCCTCCACAGCCTTCTGCGGCAAAGAGTTCCACAGATCCACCACCCTCTGGCTCATCTCAGTTTTAAAAGATCGTCCCTTCAGTCTGAGGCTGTCCCCTCAGGTTCTAGTTTTTCCTACAAGTGGAAACATCCTCTCCATGTTCACTCTATCCAGGCATCTCAGTATCCTGTAAGTTTCAATGAGATTCACCCTCATCCTTCTGAGCTCCAACGAGTACAGGCCCAGAGTCCTCAACCGTTGCTCATATGACAAGCTCTTCATTCAGGGGATCATTCTTGTGAATCTGCTCTGGACCCTTTCCAAGGCCAGCACATCTTTAAAAGAAATGACCTGTCAGAACCACGCAGAAACTCTGGATGTTTCTTCCGAAGCTGTTTCCCAGCTTGTTTCAGCTCATCTTCCAATCAGAAAATTCTGAACTGTTTGGAAAGAAATTGCTCGCCTGTCGACAGACATATCTTTGACTGAACTGCACCGCGAGCAGATGCTTGACTTCTGCTCACATCTCAATCTAAAACTCAACAAACTGCTTTTCTGCTAAATGCCTGATACCTAAGCTCCTCCCAGTAATTACATCATCTCACCAAGCTGAAATCTAATTAAACCTACAGGGAACCACTTTATCCAAGTAAAACTGCATTAGCCCGAGCTTTTACGATGCCCTAATTGCACCTCTGGCTCCCAAAGGTTTTCAACCCAGGATTTCTTAAAACACCACTGCAGCAGTCGTACACACTAACAAAGGCTTTTGACCCTTATTGCACTAAATACATATAATACCATATATCTTAAATTCCTACATGCATCACAATAGACAATTTAAACCCTCAGATTAGATTTCAGTTTATAATTCAAGCCCAGGTATCCATGGTTCTAATTGTATAACCTCTCAAATCTTCAATCAGATTCCAGGCTGTAATTCACCTTGGATGTCAAATTCTGTACTTAACTCTGAATTTTGTTACAGCTAAGAGATACTGTGATGACCTGTTACCCAAATTTCAGTCCCATCGCCAGGATGAACTACAGGCTGAACAAATGCATTGCAGGTAAGCCCCCAGATATCTCAGCTTCAATAATGGGGAGGCTCAGAGCCGTACAGCTACTGGCAGCAAGATTGATGACTAATTTTATTACATGATATTGCCGTGGAATGCAAGTACCCAGATTATGGGCTGGTTTAGCACAGTGGGCTAAACAGCAGGCTTGTAATGCAGAACAAGGCCAGCAGCGCAGATTCAATTCCCGTACCGGCCTCCCCGAACAGGCGGCGGAATGTGGCAACTAGTGGCTTTTCTCAGTAACTTCATTGAAGCCTACTTGTGACAATAAGCAATTATTATTATATTATTAGAAATGGGATTGACCCTTTTAAACAGGGAAGGGAATAAAATGTGGAAGGACGATGTGTAATCATATCCAGTCAGTCAACTGTTTTATTTATTGCAAATATCAGGAAATGTCTTCTCTCCTTATTATCCCTTTGTATAATTACAAAGCGTTACACATTAATAACACAGAAACAGGTTGACCTGGTCCATGCTGCAATCTATGCCCCGTGTAAGTCTCCTCCCACCTCTCATCAGCTCATCCCATCAACAAATCCCTCTGTTCCCAGGGGGCAGCAAGGAGTTGCAGTGGTTAGCACTGCTATCTCACGGCACTGAGGACCCAGGTTTGATCCTGGCCCTGGGTCACTGTCCGTGTGGAGTTTGCACATTCTCTCTCTCTGGGTTTATGTCTACGTGGGTTTCACCCTCAAAACCTAAAGAGAGTGGCAGCACGGTAGCATTGTGGATAGCACAATCGCTTCACAGCTCCAGGCTCCCAGGTTCGATTCCGGCTTGGGTCACTGTCTGTGCGGAGTCTGCACATCCTCCCCGTGTGTGCGTGGGTTTCCTCCGGGTGCTCCGGTTTCCTCCCACAGTCCAAAGTTGTGCAGGTTAGGTGGATTCAACATGATAAATTGCCCTTAGTGTCCAAAATTGCCCTTAGTGTTGGGTGGGGTTATTGCATTACGGGGATAGGGTGGAGGTGTTAACCTTGGGTAGGGTGCTCTTTCCAGGAGCCGGTGCAGACTCGATGGGCTGAATGGCCTCCTTCTGCACTGTAAATTCTATGATCTATGTGCAGGTTAGGTGGATTGGGCACACTAAATTGCCCCTTAATTGGAAAAAAATAATTGGGTACTCTTAAAAAAAAATTTTTATTAAAAAAACATCTCTCTATTCCTTTCCCACAAGTGGTTTTATCCAACTTTCCCATAAATAATTCAATGCCTATTGCCCTGACCTTCCCCTGTGGGAGCGAGTTCCAGATTCTCACCACACTCTGGGTCAGAGGTTTCTCCTGATTTCTCAATTAGAATATAGAACATACAGTGCAGAAGGAGGCCATTCGGCCCATCGAGTCTGCACTGACCCATTTAAGCCCTCACTTCCACCCTATCCCCGCAACCCAATAACCCCTCCTAACCTTTTTTGGACACTAAGGGCAATTTATTAGACTTTAAACAAATTACTATCTTATATTGGTGACTATACCAATAGTCTCATGTGAGTATCCCTTTAAGAAAGTTTTTTTGTCTTATCACATGGCTTCAGTGATGTCATTGTGTGGGTGGAGCTGGGCTGTGAGGCTTTTTTTTAGTTTCACTTTCTTTGACTGCTGTGGACTACAGACAGGAGAAAGAAGTGTTTTGGCCTGTCACTCTCTCTATTTTCATTTTAAATATCTGTTCCAGTAAAAATCAGCTTGGTGGTGGCTTTGGAGATATAATTGCTGTCCGGAAGGAATTTGAATCGGCTGGTTGAAAACCGGATCAGAATCATAGAATTTACAGTGCAGAAGGAGTCCATTCAGCCCATCGAGTCTGCACCGGCTCTTGGAAAGAGCACCCTAAATTCTAAATTGGCAATTTAGAATGGCCAATCTACCTAACCGGCACATCTTTGGACTGTGGGAGGAAACCGGAGCACCCGGAGGAAACCCACACAGACACAGGGAGAATGTGCAGAGTCCGTACAGACAGTGATCCAAACCGGGAATCGGACCTGTGACCCTGGAGCTGCGAAGCAACTATGCTACCCACTGTGCTACCGTGCCCCCCCCCCTTGGTAGGGACCAAGACCAGTCTTAGTTAAGTGAGAATACAGTGTGCTGGGCCATTCCTTTGAATAGGAGCTTTTCGTTCCCTGGATTTTGTTTATGAATTGGAACAGTTGAGGCGGAATTCATTAAGTGTTATACATAGACTACTGTATCTGGGTGGTGTCTTTATGTTTGTAATTGATAAAAATTCTTGCTGTGTGCTTATAGAACATAGAACGATACAGCGCACTACAGGCCCTTCGGCCCTCGATGTTGCACCGACATGGAAAAAACTAAAGGCCATCTAACCTACACTATGCCCTTATCATCCATATGCTTATCCAATAAACTTTAAATGCCCTCAATGTTGGCGAGTTCACTACTGTTGCAGGTAGGGCATTCCACGGCCTCACCACTCTTTGCGTAAAAAACCCACCTCTGACCTCTGTCCTATATCTATTACCCCTCAATTTAAGGCTATGTCCCCTTGTGCTAGCCACCTCCATCCGCGGGAGAAGGCTCTCACTGTCCACCCTATCTAACCCTCTGATCATTTTGTATGCCTCTATTAAGTCACCTCTTAACCTTCTTCTCTGTAACGAAAACAACCTCAAGTCCATCAGCCTTTCCTCATAAGATTTTCCCTCCATACCAGGCAACATCCTGGTAAATCTCCTCTGCACCCGTTCCAAAGCTTCCACGTCCTTCCTATAATGAGGCGACCAGAACTGTACGCAATACTCCAAATGCGGCCGTACCAGAGTTTTGTACAGCTGCAACATGACCTCATGGCTCCGGAACTCAATCCCTCTACCAATAAAGGCCAACACACCATAGGCCTTCTTCACAACACTATCAATCTGGATGGCAACTTTCAGGGATCTATGTACATGGACACCGAGGTCCCTCTGCTCATCCACACTACCAAGAATTTTACCATTAGCCAAATATTCCGCATTCCTGTTATTCTTTCCAAAGTCAATCACCTCACACTTCTCTACATTAAACTCCATTTGCAACCTCTCAGCCCAGCTCTGCAGCTTATCAATGTCCCTCTGTAACCTGCAACATCCTTCCACACTGTCTACAACTCCACCGACTTTAGTGTCGTCTGCAAATTTACTCACCCAACCTTCTGTGCCCTCCTCTAGGTCATTTATAAAAATGACAAACAGCAACGGCCCCAGAACAGATCCTTGTGGTACGCCACTCGTAACTGAACTCCATTCTGAACATTTGCCATCAACCACCACCCTCTGTCTTCTTTCAACTAGCCAATTTCTGATCCACATCTCTAAATCACCCTCAATCCCCAGCCTCCGTATTTTCTGCAATAGCCGACCGTGGGGAACCTTATCAAACGCTTTACTGAAATCCATATAGACCACATCAACTGCTCTACCCTCGTCACCTTCTCAAAGAACTCGATAATATTTGTGAGGCATGACCTACCCTTCACAAAACCATGCTGACTATCCCTAATCATATTATTCCTATCTAGATGATTATAAATCGTATATCTTACAATCCTCTCCAAGACTTTACCCACAACAGACGTGAGGCTCACCGGCCTATAGTTACCGGGGTTATCTCTACTCCCCTTCTTGAACAAAGGGACCACATTTGCTATCCTCCAGTCCTCTGGCACTATTCCTGTAGCCAATGATGACATAAAAATCAAAGCCAAAGGCTCAGCAATCTCTTCCCTGGCTTCCCAGAGAATCCTAGGATAATCCCATCAGGCCCCGGGGACTTATCTATTTTCACCTTGTCCAGAATTGCCAACACTTCTTCCCTACGCACCTCAATGCCATCTATTCTGGGTCTCAGCATTCTCCTCCACAATATTATCTTTTTCCTGAGTGAATACTGACGAAAAGTATTCATTTAGTATCTCGCTTATCTCCTCAGCTTCCACACACAACTTCCCACCACTGTCCTTGACTGGCCCTACTCTTACCCTAGTCATTCTTTTATTCCTGACATACCTATAGAAAGCTTTTGGGTTTTCCTTGATCCTACCTGCCAAAGACTTCTCATGTCCCCTCCTTGCTCGTCTTAGCTCTCTCTTTAGATCCTTCCTCGCTTCCCTGTAACTATCAAGCGCCCCAACTGAAACTTCACACCTCATCTTCCCATAGGCCTCCTTTTTCCTCTTTACAAGAGATTCCACTTCTTTGGTAAACCACGGTTCCCTCGCTCTACCCTTTCCTCCCTGTCTGACTGGTACGTACTGATCAAGAACACGCAATAGCTGTTCTTTGAACAAGCTCCACATATCCAGTGTGCCCAACCCTTGCAGCCTACATTATATATTATATATTTTTAATGTTTATAATTGATAAAAATTCTTGCTGTGTGTTTATATATAGATGTTAACTAAGTTCTTAGAATAAAGCTTGTTTTGATTAAAGTGTCTGGGAAGACCGATGAATCACACCTGAAGTGAAGGCTCTTGTGCTCATCCTAGCCAAATTCAACAAAAGGCTATAGGTCAGGTGGACTCCATAATATACGAAAATAATAACAATCTTTCTTGACACATGCAGGCTTACATTGCAATGAAGTTACTGTGAAAAGCCCCTAGTCGCCACATTCCAGCGCCTGTTCGGGTACACAGAGGGAGAATTCAGAATGTCCAATTCACCCAATTGTGGGAGGAAATGGAGCACCCGGAGGAAACCCATGCAGGCATGGGGAGAACGTGCAGACTCTGCACAGATAGTGACCCCACTGGGAATTGAACCGGGGACCCTGGTGCTGTGAAGCCACAGTGCTAACCACTGTGATACCATACTGCCCACTTGGACTTTCTAAGCCCTGGCTCATAACAAATAATAGTCCTGGTCTCCCCCACAGATGGAAATGTCTTCTCTATGCTTACATTATCATATCCTTTCACAATCTTATAGACCTCGAACAGTCTTCATTTTCCAAGGGAGAAGTGGCCCATCTCATCCAATCTACAGGGCTTTCAACTCTCAGTTTAACTTATTCATAGGTGAAAATAGATAAGTCCCCGGGGCCTGATGGGATTTATCCTAGGATTCTCTGGGAAGCCAGGGAAGAGATTGCTGAGCCTTTGGCTTTGATTTTTAGGTCATCATTGGCTGCAGGAATAGTGCCAGAGGACTGGAGGATAGCAAATGTGGTCCCTTTGTTCAAGAAGGGGAGTAGAGATAACCCCGGTAACTATAGGCTGGTGAGCCTAACGTCTGTGGTGGGTAAAGTCTTGGAGAGGATTATAAAAGATACGATTTATAATCATCTAGATAGGGATAGTTAGCATGGTTTTGTGAAGGGTAGGTCATGCCTCACAAACCTTATCGAGTTCTTTGAGAAGGTGACTGAACAGGTAGACGAGGGTAGAGCAGTTGATGTGGTGTATATTGATTTCAGTAATGCGTTTGATAAGGTTCCCCACGGTCGGCTATTGCAGAAAATACGGAGGCTGGGGATTGAGGTTGATTTAGAGATGTGGATCAGAAATTGGCTAGTTGAAAGAAGACAGTGAGTGGTAGTTGATGGGAAATGTTCAGAATGGAGTTCAGTTACGAGTGGCGTACCACAAGGATCTGTTCTGGGGCCGTTGCTGTTTGTCATTTTTATAAATGAC
Source organism: Scyliorhinus canicula (assembly GCF_902713615.1). NCBI lineage: Eukaryota > Metazoa > Chordata > Chondrichthyes > Carcharhiniformes > Scyliorhinidae > Scyliorhinus > Scyliorhinus canicula. Next base: position 7,881,320 of record NC_052174.1, read on the forward strand.
CTAGAGGAGGGCGCAGAAGGATGGGTGAGTAAATTTGCAGACGACACTAAAGTCGGTGGAGTTGTAGACAGTGCGGAAGGATGTTGCGGGTTACAGAGGGACATAGATAAGCTGCAGAGCTGGGCTGAGAGGTGGCAAATGGAGTTTAATGTGTAGAAATGTGAGGTGATTCACTTTGGAAAGAATAACAGGAATATGGAATATTTGGCTAATGGTAAAATTCTTGGTAGTGTGGATGAGCAGAGGGATCTCGGTGTCCATGTACATAGATCCCTGAAAGTTGCCACCCAGGTTGATAGGGTTGTGAAGAAGGCCTATGGTGTGTTGGCCTTTATTGGTAGAGGGATTGAGTTCCGGAGCCATGAGGTCATGTTGCAGCTGTACAAAACTCTGGTACGGCCGCATTTGAAGTATTGCATACAGTTCTGGTCGCCTCATTATAGGAAGGACGTGGAAGCTTTGGAACGGGTGCAGAGGAGATTTACCAGGGTGTTGCCTGGTGTGGAGGGAAAATCTTATGAGGAAAGGCTGATGGACTTGAGTTTGTTTTAGTTAGAAGAAGGTTAAGAGGTGACTTAATAGAGGCATACAAAATGATCAGAGGGTTAGATAGGGTGGACAGTGAGAGCCTTCTCCCGCGGATGGAGGTGGCTAGCACAAGGGGACATAGCCTTAAATTGAGGGGTAATAGATATAGGACAGATGTCAGAGGTGGGTTTTTTACGCAAAGAGTGGTGAGGCCGTGGAATGCCCTACCTGCAACAGTAGTGAACTCGCCAACATTGAGGGCATTTAAAAGTTTATTGGATAAGCATATGGATGATAAGGGCATAGTGTAGGTTAGACGGCTTTTAGTTTTTTTCCATGTCGGTGCAACATCGTGGGCCGAAGGGCCTGTACTGCGCTGTATCGTTCTATGTACTCATTGGCTGGTAAATGATGGGAGACCCTGCTCCCAGGGTCTATCCAGCTCGGTCCGCCATGTCGCGATGTATAGCCCGCCTATTGTGGGTGGGATCACTTTTTAGAAAATCTGCATATTCAGAGCAAGACAGCTAGTCTCACTCTAATAGGCATTCCCGCGATCTAACCCAGGCATGGGATCTAACTCGCTTGCCTTGGATACTTCGGGTGAGTGCTGTTCAGTGCTGGTCTCCACAAAAAGGAACCAGACGGAACGGCACTTGTGTGATTCTCCCAGTGGATTGGAGGCCTCCCTCTGGACAGGGTGGTACCCTGGCACTGTTAGTGCCACTTGGGCAGCCTGGCAGTGCCACCTGGGTGCCAGCCTGCCACTGCCAAGGTGGCACTGGCAGGGGCACTGCCAGGGTGTCAGACTGGCATTTTCTGCAGTGCCTATGCATGGGGGGGGGTGTGGATGTGGATGGCCTGGGGACCCCCTTACAGAGAGGTGGGGTGGGTTCGGGGGGTCTCTCGCTGCACTGAGGAGTTCCAACGAGCGAAGCTTCTCAGTGCAGAAAGCGGGCCTATGTGCGGCCTTGTTGGGGAGTTCCCCGCTGAGGCCCCAGATCTAGCTGGATGGGCGTTAGACAACGGGGTGTTCCTTGGCGCTCTGAGCGATTCCTCAGGTCCGATTCCCAGCTTGGGTCACTGTCTGTGCGGAGTTTGCACCTTCTCCCCGTGTCTGTGTGGGTTTCCTCCGGGTGCTCCGGTTTCCTCCCAGCTGATCACATGCGTTACGGGTCAGTGGCCTGATGGCTTCCCGCAGAGAGATGGAAAGATGCCAAAAAGCTAGTTGGATAGTAATGGCCATGAAAAAGTATTTGTCACAAAGGCAGAGATCAATCCTGACCGGGTGTGAGTGGAGAATCTTTCTCAGTAAGTTAAGGTAGTAACCGACTCTCCGTATCAAATTTGAAAATGGAGACAGTGGCCGGAATTCTCCGGCCGTTGCGATTCAATTGGACATTCTGAATTCTCTCTCTGTGTATGTCCAGAATGTGGCGACTAGGGGCTTTTCACAGTCACTTAATTGCAGTGTTAATGTAAGCCTACTTGTGACAATAAAGATTATTATTATTATTCACTTTTCCCGCCGGCAATATACCCGGTGGCATGCGGGGTGGGGGCCTTCAATTGGAATGAAATTGGCTGGTTTAGCACACTGGGCTGAATCGCTGTCTTTTAAAGCAGACCAAGGCAGGCCAGCAGCACGGTTCGATTCCCGTACCAGCCTCCCCGAGCAGGCGCCGGAATGTGGTGACTAGGGGCTTTTCACAGTAACTTCATTGAAGCCTACTCGTGACAATAAGCGATTTTCATTTCATTTCATTTTCACGCAGCGTGAAGAGAGAATCCTGTCATCTGTGAATGGCGTGACCCTGAGAAACACAGGGGGCTGGATTCTCTGCTCCCCGAGGCTGAAATTGCCTTCAGCGGCAGGGCGTTGAATTTGTTTTGGTGCCAATATCGGGAGCGGCGATGTTTTTTGTATGAGCCAATTATCCACGGCAGGAGGCCAATGCCTCAGGACCGCCCCGCCCCTGACCGGCTGAGTTCCCGACAGCGTGGGTTACGTGTGCTCACACCGTCCGGGAAATGCGGCTGCGGACTCAGTCCGGAGCTGCCACAGCCGGAGGGAGGGCCGATCTGCGGGCATTGGGGGCTTTATTCGGGGCTGGGGGCAATGTGGGTGGGTGGTCGGGGGCGCGCGAACTTTTACAGTCCGGGTCCGCGCCTGAGTCCGCCGTGAGCATGCACGGCATCAGAACCGGCAGTGTTCAGGGCCGTATTGGCAGCTAGAGCTCTACGCTGCTCCCTGCTAGCCCCCAGCAAAAGGGGAATCGGTGGCTGTTTTATGTAAAAGACCACTGTTTTCACGCCGGCGTGGGGTCTTAGTCTCCACAACAGAGAATCCACCCAGTATTTGAGATTGGATTTTTGTAGATTCTTTAATACTCAGAAGGGCCGTGGTGCAGTCACTTATTTCCAGACTTAGCCAAATCAAATGGAGAACCTGGGGTAGCTACAGTTCAAAGTATTTGTTTAGAACATAGTGCAGAAGGAGGCCATTCGGCCCATCGAGTCTGCACCGACCCACTTAAATCCTCACTTGCCCTCACTTCCATCCTATCCCTGAAACCTAATAACCCCTCCTCACCGTTTTGGACACTCAGGGCAATTTAGCATGGCCAATCCACCTAAAATGCACATCTTCACGTGTGGACCATCGCCGTCTGGGTCTGCGCCACATCACACTGCGACTGTGCCACCACCCTGAGTGTCTGTGCCACATCAGCCAGTGACTGGGTCATCTCCTCTGGGACTGGGCCACTTCCTTCTTCATCTCTGCCATGATGGCAAGTGCCTGGGCAATGCCGCCAACGTTCTCAGCTATGGCCCACTGTGAATGGACCACGCTCAGGCATGTGCTGTAATGCACAGATACTTCTGGCACACGGCAGCCTGTGAGCGGGCAACCCTGTCCTGGGCATCAGCCACCTCAGCTGATCCATGGCTGAAACCCTCGACCCCAAGACCTCCACAGTGAATGCCACCCATGTGGTGTTGGCCTGGGCGGCACGCGTGGTCGGCGCCACCTCCTGCTACTGAACGCCGTTGGACTCCTCCACCTGCAGGTGCTGGATGCTCGCTGACAACCCCTCATGTAGTCCCTGGCCCTGTGACTGCGTCTCCACGATCGATGGGACCGTCCGTTCCAAAAGCCCGAAACCCACCTGAGCGGCAGCTAATCCCTGGGGTCGGCCCGCCCTCCACCGTCCGCCCCCTCGGGAATTCCTACCTCCACCTACTGTACCGGAGCATTTGTGTGGTGTGCACCAGATAGTGTCCCAGGAGCCTCTTCATTAAAGTGCCCAACTGAGGTGAATGTCTTTGGGATGGTGGAGGGTGTTGGAGAAGCTGTGAGGGAAAATCTGTGTCATCCTCGGACCCGAGGCCCGGGGTGCCCTGGATCTCGGATATATGCCTCCCATCAGTGTCGGTATCCTCGTTGCTGCTCGGCACCCGGGTTCTGGCTCTGGCTGGGGGCAGGGAACACCAGAAGGTCCTTCAAGACACAAGACAAGATGCATGTTAGACTGCTGGCTGGGGAGGTGGGATTGGGGAATGGGAGTGGAAGTGATGGAGCTGTGTGGGGAGGGTTGTGGGGTGGTATGGTTGTGGTGGTGGTGTGAGGGTGGTGTAGGATGAGGGTGGCTTGGGGGTGGTGTTGGGGGGGGGGGCGGGTGACACACTTGCCACGGGCAATTGCAACTCAGCGGGGTCTCACGTCCTTGGCCGATCTCCACCCTGGCGACTGCCCTTTCCTCGGGCCAGCTGACCACGTCACAGGGTCTGCCATTCTGCCCTGTGTTGACGGGCCACAGGTCCGGAGGGCCTCCTACAGTCTTCTGCTCCTCCCAGCGGTTATAAGCAGCCTTCTCCTGGTGATGGGGGCGGGGGGGGGGGGACAGAAAACGCAGTTAGACAGTCTGACACAGGCAGCCAGGTGGGTAGCTGGTGGCTCCAGTGGCCAGGGCACCTGGACATGGCATCCGATATGGGTGCTGGCATGTGGGGTGGGGGGCGGGTGGGGTGGGGGGCGTGCTGCAGGGTGGGGATTTGGGGGGGTTCGGCCGTCAGGGTGGGGGTCGGGTGTAAGGTTATGGGTGTGTGGGGCAGGGGTTGCTGCCAGGGGCACAGTGCTGCCTACTCATCCTGGCCGCCCTGAGGAGGACGTGAAGCTTTTTTCGAAGAATGCTCGGCCGTCATCGGACGGGGTATTGAGTACAAGAGTCGGCAGGTCATGTTACAGTTGTATAGGACTTTGGTTAGGCCACATTTGGAATGCTGCGTGCAGTTCTGGTCGCCACATTACCAGAAGGATGTGGATGCTTTGGAGAGGGTGCAGAGGAGGTTCACCAGGATGTTGCCTGGTATGGAGGGTGCTAGCTATGAAGAAAGGTTGAGTAGATTAGGATTGTTTTCGTTGGAAAGACGGAGGTTGAGGGGGGACCTGATTGAGGTCTACAAAATTATGAGAGGTATGGACAGGGTGGATAGAAACAAGCTTTTCCGAAGTGTGGGGGTGTCAGTTACAAGGGGTCACGATTTCAAGGTGAGAGGGGGAAAGTTTAAGGGAGATGTGCGTGGAAAGTTTTTTACGCAGAGGGTGGTGGGTGCCTGGAACGCTTTGCCAGCGGAGGTGGTAGAGGCGGGCACGATAGCATCATTTAAGAGGCATCTCGACAGGTATATGAACGGGCTGGAACAGAGGGAAGTAGACCTTGGAAAATAGGAGACAGGGTTAGATAAAGGATCTGGATCGGCGCAGGCTGGGAGGGCCGAAGGGCCTGTTCCTGTGCTGTAATTTTCTTTGTTCTTTGTTCTTTGTCCAGACAGTGTTGCCCAAAGCGTCATGGTCTCTGCCTCCTGCGCCAGCCATGACGAACGGCAGCCTCCTCCTTGCCTCTCCTCCACGGTGTCCAGGAGGATCACAAGCTCGGCATCCGTGAATCATGTGGCTGCTCTCCTCGCTGCCATCTTGTTGGCTGGGATGGTGTGTGTGGGGAGTGTAATATGTATGTGCGGCTGCAGCTTGTCAGCCTCTCAAGGGTCAATCACGGATCCGGCAGCGTTACTCATTGGGATCAGTTGCATTCCACGTGGCGCCGGTGCCGGCCTCTCAATGGTCGCTGAATCGGTCCTGATGTGGCGCCTGTTTTACTGACGTAAAAGTCCACAAATCCTGCCCTGACGTCAACACTTAGTCTCAGGAACGGAGAATCAATTGATTGTCACGCAGATTTGTCTCTGCCCAATGTTTTTATGTTGCCTCTTTTTGTGTTCCAGATGGAATGAGGTATCAAGCTTGCCAAAAAGCATTGATGCCCAATCTGTGGATGACCTCCCCATGGATTTGAAATTCAGTTGTGCGAAAGAATTTGATTTTGATATCTCCATGAGTCAGAGGTAGGTGTTACCATTGCTGGATGTCGGTAGCATTGTGGATAGCACAATGCGTCACAGCTCCAGGGTCCCAAGTTCGATTCCTGGCTTGGGTCACTGTCTGTGCGGAGTCTGCACATCCTCCCCGTGTGTGCGTGGGTTTCCTCCGGGTGCTCCAGTTTCCTCCAACACTCCAAAGATGTGCAGGTTAGGTGGATTGGCCATGATAGAACATAGAACAGTGCAGCACAGAACAGGCCCTTCGGCCCTCGATGTTGTGCCGAGCAATGATCACCCTACTCAAGTCAACATATCCACCCTATACCAGTAACCCAACAACCCCCCCCCCCCCCCCCCCCCCCATTAACCTTATTGTATTAGGACACTAAGGGCAATTTAGCATAGCCAATCCATCTAACCCGCACATCTTTGGACTGTGGGAGGAAACCGGAGCACCCGGAGGAAACCCACGCACACACAGGGAGGACGTGCAGACTCCGCACAGACAGTGACCCAGCCGGGTATCGAACCTGGGACCCTGGAACTGTGAAGCATTTATGCTAACCACCATGCTACCGTGCTGCCCTTAGTGTCCAAAATTGCCCTTAGTGTTGGGTGGGGTTACTGGGTTATGGGGATAGGGTGGAGGTGTTGACCTTGAGTAGAGTGCTCTTTCCAAGAGCTGTTGCAGACTCGATGGGCTGAATGGCCTCCTTCTGCACTGTAAAATCCTATGGATGTGAGATACCATGGAAGCCATGCAGAGCCATAGATGTTTACAGCATGGAAACAGGCCCTTCGGCCCAGCTTGTCCATGCCGCCCAGTTTTTATCACTAAGCTAGTCCCACTTGCCCGCATTTGGCCCATATCCCTCTGTCCCCATCCTGCCCATGTAACTGTCTAACTGCTTTTTAAAGGACAAAATTGTACCCACCTCTACCACTGTCTCTGGCAGCTCGTTCCAGACACCTTGTGTATGAACAAATTCCCCCTCTGGTCTCTTTTGTATCTTTCCCCTCTCACCTTAAACCTATACCCTCTAGTTCGAGACACCTCTACCTTTGGGAAAAAATGTCGACTAGCTACCTTATCTATGTTTCTCATTATTTTATAGACCTAGAACTATATAGGTCTAGTATTGCAAATTGTTATGGGCCAGGGTTTGGAGAACCCCAAAGTGTATCATGGTGTTCACCTGACCCACAGCTTTTAATAGATTGTGGTGTGGGGAGCACACGGCCCACTCTACAGGTATGGGACAGCAGAAATGGAAAAGTATTTTTTAAAAGCAAAACAATGTTTATTCTATGAACTCAAGTTAACCTATTTAAAGCAGACAGTGAATATCTTAGCAACCATCAATTCAAATACAACCCCCAAAGAATACAACACTAAGTAATTCTTAAAGCTTTCCTTTTAACATCCATAAGACTTAAAACACCCTTTACCAGAAGCACATTAGGTTAAAGTCACTACTGTTATTTGTTTTAAATCACCAGGATCAATTTACGGTCTTTAGATTACAGAGAGATTCATACACCTTCTGGCTGTGACTGCAGTCATCCAGCTCTGAAAACGAAACTCAAACACACCCTGCAGCCTGCTCAAAAACAAAAGTAAAAAGCTGACAGACAGCCCAGCTGCACCCACTTTCTGGCATCACTGCAGTGGTAAACACCCATTTCTCAAAGGTACTCTCACCACAGATACTTATATACACACCCATTTCTTAAAGGTCCGCTCACATGACACAAATGTAGCCCTGAAGCTAATGCTGATCGAGGTGTGACCCAGCCCTGAGGGCTGTCCTGTGTAGTCACTGGGAACGATTTCGTTGCTGGTGTCAGTATATCTAAGTTCTCAGTCAGTCAGGGTCTGAGATTGATACCTTTGTACAGAGTTTTCAGTGAGATAACTGGGGGGGGGGGGGATTCTCCGACCCCCCAATTCTCCGGCACCGGAGATTTGGCACAGACGAGAATCGCGCCGGTCAGTGGCCAGTGGCCCCCCCCCCCCCCCACCCCGGCGTTTCTCCGACCCGCGATGGGCCGAGTGGCCGCCCGTTTTTAGGGGGTCCCACCTGGCGTATGTTACACCAGGTATTTGCCGGCGGGACCTGGCTGTGTTGGCGCCCTCGGTGGGGCGCGGAGGGATCTGGCCCCGGGAGGTGCCCCAACGGTGGCCTGGCTCGCGATCAGGGCCTACCGATCTGCAGGCATTCCTGTGCCGTGGGGGCACTCTATTCTTCCCCACCAGCAGCTGTACCGGTCCGCCATGGCCAGTGTGGAGATGAAGCCCTCTTCGCATGCGCTGGGATGAAGCCAGCATACGCTTGCCATGCATGTGCCAACTCGCGCCGGCCGGCGGAGGCCATTCGGCGCCAGTTGGCGTAGCACCAAGCCCCGTCCCCGCCGGCCAGCGCATCGCGAGCCACTCCGGGGCCGGCCTATCCCCTGAAGGTGTGGAGGCTTGCACACGTTTGGGGCAGCGCGACGCCGGAGTGGTTCACGCCACTCCTCGCCGCCCGGACCCCCCGCCCCTCCGGGTAGGGGAGAATCCCGCCCCTGGTGTGTAGCTCTCTAGCTGCCCAGGCGAGATTTCTCTCCAGATTCTCTTTGAATCTGGGATTGTGGGTTCCACCATTACACTGTTACACAGGCGGGGCCCGATAAGAGCCGACAACGCCAGCTCCGCCGAGATCAGGGCGCCATCTTTAAAGGTAGCCACAATCTGCATTAAAAATAAATTACCTCCCATTCCTCCATGGACACGGGGCCCCGCTCCACCCAAGCACCAGGGCACCTCCAGCCCTCCCCCAACAAGCAACCAGGCAACGTCCGCCTACCGCACACGGAAGTGGAACCTCCTCCAATGGGGCTCCCTAGAGGGCCTGCCCCGAGCACAACCCCCTGACATCGCCTCCCGGTACTGACCATGGCGTGTTCCCCTTGACAACTTCACGTTTTTAAATTATTGTTGTAAAGCCAACGACTTCACGTCATGATTGGGGCAAACATATGGCGGGAACTGGATTTAAATTAGGGCACCACCCAGAAAGGGCGGGCACTACATTGCGTCACCGGCGAGGGGCACGGAAAATCTGAGGGCAAGATCTTGCCAGCGAATTCCTCATTCCCGTGGTCTTGTGGGATTTTCCACCGGAGCCGCCATTTTCGCCCATGAGGAACGCCGGCATAAACCCACCCCCCACCAAAGTTACTGCATGGAATATTCCAGATCAGACCCAAGGAAGAGCCTCCATCACAACAAGCAGATTAACATAGAATTATAGGAATGTAAATACAGAAGGGGGCTCTTCAGCCCTTTGCTCCTCTGCTGTCCCTTTGAAAGAGGAGTTATTCAACATCCCACATTCTCACCCTTGGCCCAATTTCCTTTTGAAATTATTTATGGAATCCGCTTCTGCTGCATTCTCCGACGGAACATTCTGGAACCCGACAGCCCCCTGAGTGAAAGGAATTCTCTTCATCTGTCCTTTAAATCATATCAATGATTTTAAATCTGTCCCCTCGGGTTTATAATAATAATCTTCATTAGTGTCACAAGTAGGCTTACATTAACAGCGCAATGGAGTTACTGTGAAAAGCCCCTAGTCGCCACATTCTGGCGCCTGTTCGGGTACACAGAGGGAGAATTCAGAATGTCCAATTCACCTAACGATCACATCTTTCGGGGCTTGTGGGAGGAAACTGGAGCACCCGGAGGAAATCCACGCAGACACGGGGAGAAGGTGCAAACCCCGCACAGACAGAGACCAAAGCCGGGAATCGAAGCTGGGACGCTGGCACTGTGAAGCAATAGTGCTAACCACTATGCTACCATGCCGCCCCACCCACTTTATCCCAACCTCTCATCACCTTTCCATCAATTTCGTCGCCTCTTAAGCCTCACTTGTTCTGTGTTTATTTCTTTAGTTTCATAGAACTGAATCTGAAAGAGTTGGAGTACAAGTTTGAACACACCTGGACCAAAATTGAGGATTTTGATCACACGTTTTGGAATGTGAAGAATCCCACTGCAGGTAATGGAGATTGGCAACAATTAGGAGAGGGGAGATTGAGATTGTAATCTAACACATTACTGTTAAAATATCTACAATACAACATTGATCACACCAGAGACCAACTCAAAAGAAAGAAATTGTCATTAACAACCTCATGACTCCCTCAAGGTACTTTGCAGTCATTGAAGTATTGAAGCGAAATCAGAGTTGGAATGTAGAAAATGCAGCAGTCAACTTGTGTATAGGAAGATCCCACAAATAGTGATGTGCGATCGACCAGATTTCTCCGGTTTCTATAATCCTGCCAGATGTTTGATGGGATTCCGAATCCCAGTACTCTGACAGCAAACCTAGAGTTGCGTCACAGTTGTGATTGTCCTCAGGGAATCTCTTTGTGTGCCGGTCCTTACAGGTGCCATCCTGGACATTTAGAGACTGGACATTGTGGGAAGTTGAGGGTTAGCAGTCAAATATCTGAGTATCTTGAGCATCAGGTTCTCCAAGATATGGGAGACTATGGACACGATTCTCTGTCCAGTTATGCTGGAATCGCGAATCTCGATCGAGCGTCAGCCTCTAATTGAAGTCGACATCCAATGGAACACCGTGCTCCGGCGCCTTGATAGCGGCGTGAAAACTGTACATATCACGCGCTGACATGGGCATGCAAAATGTACAGTAGCATGCATTAACGCCTATAAACAGGCCCGACCCGCAGTGTCCGGCCTCCCGCGTTGCTCCGCCTCCACCAGGCAGAAGTGACAATGACGTGGTTCACTTGTGGTATTTAAAATTGGAAACAGGTACCGTGGCTGATAAGGGAGTGAGAGGAGGTAGGTAACATCCCCAGAAGCAACAACGGGCTGGCAGCTGGCCGGGGGGGCATCTGCCAGTGCCGGGGGGCATCTGCCAGTTCCGGGGGGCATCTGCCAGTGCTGGGGGGGGGGGGGGGGGGGGGGGGGGGCGGTGGCTGCTGGACAATGGGGTGTCTGGGCATGGACCGCTACTGCCGTGGTCTGCAACACAGCCATCTGGCTGTGCACCCCACTAACTGCCCACTGTGGCTTGTAGAATCACTGAGCACCACCGGCCATATGGGTGCCCCTCCCACACACACAGCCCCCTCCCAGGAGCCCAGCTAACCCATCAATGGAATGGGCATGACTGCCTAGGTGGCACTGCCAAGCCAGTGCCAAAGATCAGTGCCAAGGGGGGGGCCATGCCCATGAAAGGAGGGTGGAGGGGAGGTATGAAGGGTGGAGGGTGATCAGGTAAGTAGGGGCCTCTGGGAAGTTGGCGTGGGGGGGGGGGGGGGGGGTGACGGGTGGGAGTCCTGGAAGGGGGGGCCTGTAAGGGGGCATCAGGGGGCCTGTAAGGGGGACCTAACCCCGAAGTTCACCATAGTAAGGTGTCCTCATTTGGGGGGAGGGGGATGGGGGGTAATGCCCATTATCCGTGGGTGGCTTACTTAGAGATCGGGGCACCCTTTCAAAATGGCGGCCCGATCTCTGTTCAGCTTCCCAGTGCTGAAAAAGTGTGGGCTAAACCGGTGAGAAACTCCCCAGGGCTCAAAAAAGTGATTAAGTGTCATTCGATAGCAGTGGGAAACCCGCCGGCAGAGCCAGCGGGAAACTCCCTGAAAACACCACAAAGAACTTAGAAATGTCTCCGTTGAATCGTGCTCAAAGTGTTTGCGTTAACATCAACCATGGGTCACTAGTGGCTCGGGAAAGAAACATTGGTTGTTGGATCGATTAACTGGACCCGAGAAAGTTAATAGTTAAAATAAGACTATTCTTCAAAGTGGTCAAGAACAGTTTGGACAGGAAGCCTTGTTTCAAGGAGTAGCTTTGGAATGAACAGTTGTTGATGTGAATAGGCTGTGAATGACAGATAGTGCCAGTTGTTGCACGGTTGCACAGAATGGGAAACCCCATTCACAGCGGTGGGATAAGAAGCTGCAGCCAATGGCGGGCTGCCTCCAGCACCAGAACTAGCCCAGGGGAGTCCCTGCACAACAGGAGCTGGCCCCTGCACCAGAACAGCAGTTGGCGTGCAACCATCAGCTGCACATGATCCACATCTGTGCACGATGCCCCGGCAGCGTGCACAACACATAATCCTTGTGCACTCGGAGATTCCCGGCACTTTTGAGGTGCACCCTCGGGTGAAGGGTTGCCTAGTGGGCGACAAGGCCTATCCTCTGAGGTCATGGCTGATGACACCTGTGCGGAGGCCCCAGGCCAATGCAGAGAGTCGTTATAACAACATCACTCGCATACGGGAGGTGATGGTGTTGCGGTATTGTCACTGAACTGGTAATCCAGACATCCAGGGTAATGCTCTGGGAAACCCGGTTCGAATCCCATCAGGGCAGATAGTGAAATTTGAATTCAATAAAAATCTGGAATTGAATGTCTAATGATGGCTGTGAAGAGGCTACATGGTGACCCAGTGGTTAGCCCTGCTGCCTCACGGCGCCGAGGACCCGGGTTCAATCCCGGCCCCGGGTCACTGTCCGTGTGGTGTGTGCACATTCTCTCCGTGTTTGCAATTTGGGGTTCTCTAAACCCTGGCCTATAACAAATTGGGGGCTCGAGGGGGATAAAACTCAATCTATTGGATTGGCATAGTGAACTTAAAGACAGTGAGGGGTGAGCATATTGTGGTTGATTTTCAGGTGTGGTATTTCAATTTAAGTAGGGAGTGTGTTGTGTACAATGGTTCTTTCAGAGTCGCTGAAGTTTTTGTGGGTGGAGATGGTCATACGCACTACCTGGAGATGGTCATACGTCTAATGATGGCTGTGAAGAGGCTACACGGTGACCCAGTGGTTAGCCCTGCTGCCTCACGGCGCCGAGGACCCGGGTTCAATCCCGGCCCCGGGTCACTGTCCGTGTGGAGTTTGCACATTCTCCCCGTGTTTGCGTGAGTTTGGCCCCCACAACCCAAAAGATGTGCAGGGTAGGTGGATTGACTCTGAAATGATTTGAGGGATGGAGAATAAATGCTGGCCCAGCCACATCCCATGAATTAATAAAAATGAACAGAAAGCTCAGCAACCAGGAGCGTCATCAAGCGATGCATTAGTGTTTAAAGTTACACTTCCTGGACCGTTCTGGTGGTGCTCTCCAATACAGCCCCAGAGGGTTGGGTACATCATGGTGGCCTGCTGTGTCCTGCACACATCGCGCAGCAGCGGGGAAATATGCTGGAGGAGGGGGAAGAACACAGGCTTCGTCGGACAAGGATGGTGGACAGGAGGAGCTGAGCGGGGGCCTGGAGCTGGCTCGACAGGCTGCGAAAGTACCCTTCAGCAGGGGCTGGTTTAGCACACTGGGCTAAATTGCTGGCTTTGAAAGCAGACCAAGGCAGGCCAGCAGCACGGTTCAATTCCCTTACCGGCCTCCCCGAACAGGTGCCGGAATGTGGCGACTAGGGGCTTTTTACATTAACTTCATTTGAAGCCTACTTGTGACAATAAGCGTTTTTCTTTTCATTTCATTTCACATCGGCGGCGGACGCCCAGGATACCCACACACAGGGGCCGGATGCCCTGGACACCCACACACAGGGGCGGACGGACAGGACACACCACCCCAGGGGACTCTGGACCTCGGGTCCAACGAGGACCTCCACATAACGCTATCTCCTACACCCTCCAGCATCGCAGAGACTTTCACCTCGGTTGGTCACCTTATCAAGATTGGATTGGATTGGATTGGATTGGATTTGTTGATTGTCATGTGTACCGAGGTACAGTGAAAAGTATTTTTCTGCAAGCAGCTCAACAGATCATTCAGTACATGGAAGAAAAGGGAATTAAACAAAATTCAAGAAAAGACAAGAAAATACATAATAGGGCAACACAAGATATACAATGTAACTACATAAGCATTGGCATCATAGACATAGAACAGTACAGAACAGGCCCTTCGGCCCTCGATGTTGTGCTGAGCAATGATCACCCTACTCAAACCCACGTATCCACCCCATACCCTTAACCCAACAACCCCCCCATTAACCTTATTTTTTAGGACACTAAGGCCAATTTATTATGGCCAATCCACCTAACCCGCACAGCTTTGGACTGTGGGAGGAAACCGGAGCACCCGGAGGAAACCCACGCACACACGTGGAGGACGTGCAGACTCCACACAGACAGTGACCCAGCCAGGAATCGAACCTGGGAGCCTGGAGCTGTAAAGCATTTATGCTAACCACCATGCTACCGTGCTGCCCTTCACTTGAAGAATACAGGGTGTAGTGTTAATGAGGTCAGTCAATAAGAGGGTCATTTAGGAGTCTGGTGACAGTGGGGAAGGAGGTGTTTTTGAGTCTGTTCGTGCGTGTTCTCAGATTTATGTATCTCCTGCCCCGGTGGAAGAAGTTGGAAAAGTGAGTAAGCCGGGTGGGAGGGATCCTTGATTATGCTGCCCGCTTTCCCCCAGCAGCGGGAGGTGTAGATGGAGTCCATGGATGGGAGTTTATCATACAGTGCAGAAGGAGGCCATTCAGCCCATCGAGTCTGCACCGGCTCTTGGAAAGAGCACCCTACCCAAGGTCAACACCTCCACCCTATCCCCATAACCCAGTAACCCCACCCAACACTGAGGGAAATTTTGGACACTAAGGGCAATTTATCATGGCCAATCCACCCTAACCTGCGCATCTTTGGACTGTGGGAGGAAACCGGAGCACCCGGAGGAAACCCACGCAGACACGGGGAGGATGTGCAGACTCCGCACAGACAGTGACCCAAGCCGGGAATTGAACCTGGGACCATGGAGCTGTGAAGCATTTGTGCTATCCACAATGCTACCGTGCTGCCCTTAGCGATGATGCTTCTGGGATTCTCACTGGTGCGCACCATAGAGCCGTCCCGGTACAGCAGGTGGCGGTACCTCAGGGAGGTAGTTACACCAAAGACTGGAGATGGATGGGTAACTGTAAGAGGGACTGGGAAGAAGCAGTCAGTGCAGGGACCCCCTGCGGTCCTTCCCCTGAGTAACAAGTATAGCGTTTTGGATACTTGTGGGGGGGACGACTTACCAGGGGTAAGCCATGGGGTACGGGCCTCTGGCATGGAGTCTGTCCCTGTTGCTCAGAAGGGAACATAAGAACTAGGAGCAGGAGTAGGCCATCTGGCCCCTCGAGCCTGCTCCGCCATTCAATGAGATCATGGCTGATCTTTTGTGGACTCAGCTCCACTTTCCGGCCCGAACACCATAACCCTTAATCCCTTTATTCTTCAAAAAACTATCTATCTTTACCTTAAAAACATGTAATGAAGGAGCCTCAACTGCTTCACTGGGCAAGGAATTCCATAGATTCACAACCCTTTGGGTGAAGAAGTTCCTCCTAAACTCAGTTCTAAATCTACTTCCCCTTATTTTGAGGCTATGCCCCCTAGTTCTGCTGTCACCCGCCAGTGGAAACAACCTGCCCGCATCTAGGAAGGGGGGAAAGGAGTAGAACATTAGTAATTGGGGACTCTATAGTCAGGGGCACAGATAGGAGATTTTGTGGGAGCGAGAGAGACTCACGTTTGGTATGTTGCCTCCCAGGTGCAAGGGTACGTGATGTCTCGGATCGTGTTTTCCGGGTCCTTAAGGGGGAGGGGGAGCAGCCCCAAGTCGTAGTCCACATTGGCACTAGCGACATAGGTAAGAAAGGGGACAAGGATGTCAGGCAGGCCTTTAGGGAGCTAGGATGGAAGCTCAGAGCGAGAACAAACAGAGTTGTTATCTCTGGGTTGTTGCCCGTGCCACGTGATAGTGAGACGAGGAATAGGGAGAGAGAGCAATTAAACACGTGGCTACAGGGATGGTGCAGGCGGGAGGGATTCAGATTTCTGGATAACTGGGGCTCTTTCTGGGGAAGGTGGGACCTCTATAGACAGGATGGTCTACATTTGAACCTGAGGGCACCAATATTCGGGGGGGGAGATTTGTTAGTGCTCTTTTGGGGGGGTTTAAACTGATTCAGAAGGGGCATGGGAACCTGGATTGTAGTTTTGGGGTACAGGAGATTGAGAGTATAGAGGTCAGGAGCACAGATTTGACTTCGCAGGAGGGTGCCAGTGTTCAGGTAGGTGGTTTGAAGTGTGTCTACTTCAATGCCAGGAGTATACGAAATAAGGTAGGGGAACTGGCAGCATGGGTTGGTACCTGGGACTTCGATGTTGTGGCCATTTCAGAGACATGGATAGAGCAGGGACAGGAATGGTTGTTGCAGGTTCCGGGGTTTAGGTGTTTTAGTAAGCTCAGAGAAGGGGGCAAAAGAGGGGGAGGTGTGGCGCTGCTAGTCAAGGACAGTATTACGGTGGCGGAAAGGATGTTCGATGGGGACTCTTCTTCCGAGGTAGTATGGGCTGAGGTTAGAAACAGGAAAGGAGAGGTCACCCTGTTGGGAGTTTTCTATAGGCCACCTAATAGTTCTAGGGATGTAGAGGAAAGGATGGCGAAGATGATTCTGGAAAAGAGCGAAAGTAACAGGGTAGTTGTTATGGGAGACTTTAACTTTCCAAATATTGACTGGAAAAGATATAGTTCGAGTACATTAGATGGGTCGTTCTTTGTACAATGTGTGCAGGAGGGTTTCCTGACACAATATGTTGACAGGCTAACAAGAGGCGAGGCCACATTGGATTTGATTTTGGGTAATGAGCCAGGCCAGGTGTTAGATCTGGAGGTAGGTGAGCACATTGGAGACAGTGACCACAGTTCGGTGACCTTTACATTAGTGATGGAAAGGGATAAGTATACCCCGCAGGGCAAGAGTTATAGCTGGGGGAAGGGCAATTATGATGCCATTAGACATGACTTAGGATGTGTTGGTTGGAGAAGTAGGCTGCAAGGGTTGGGCACACTGGATATGTGGAGCTTGTTCAAGGAACAGCCATTGCGTGTTCTTGATAAGTACGTACCAGTCAGGCAGGGAGGAAGGGGTCGAGCGAGGGAACCGTGGTTTACCAAAGAAGTGGAATCTCTTGTTAAGAGGAAGAAGGAGGCCTATGTGAAGATGAGGCATGAAGTTTCAGTTGGGGCGCTTGATAGTTACAAGGAAGCGAGGAAGGATCTAAAGAGAGAGCTGAGACGAGCAAGGAGGGGACATGAGAAGTCTTTGGCAGGTAGGATCAAGGAAAACCCAAAAGCTTTCTATAGGTATGTCAGGAATAAAAGAATGACTAGGGTAAGAGTAGGGCCAGTCAAGGACAGTGGTGGGAAGTTGTGTGTGGAGGCTGAGGAGATAAGCGAGATACTAAATGAATACTTTTCGTCAGTATTCACTCAGGAAAAAGATAATGTTGTGGCGGAGAATGCTGAGACCCAGGCTATTAGAATAGATGGCATTGAGGTGCGTAGGGAAGAAGTGTTGGCAATTCTGGACAAGGTGAAAATAGATAAGTCCCCGGGGCCTGATGGGATTTATCCTAGGATTCTCTGGGAAGCCAGGGAAGAGATTGCTGAGCCTTTGGCTTTGATTATTAGGTCATCATTGGCTACAGGAATAGTGCCAGAGGACTGGAGGTTAGCAAATGTGGTCCCTTTGTTCAAGAAGGGGAGTAGAGATAACCCCGATAACTATAGGCCGGTGAGCCTAACGTCTGTGGTGGGTAAAGTCTTGGAGAGGATTATAAGAGATACGATTTATAATCATCTAGATAGGAATAATATGATTAGGGATAGTCAGCATGGTTTTGTGAAGGGTAGGTCATGCCTCACAAACAATATCGAGTTCTTTGAGAAGGTGACTGAACAGGTAGACGAGGGTAGAGCAGTTGATGTGGTGTATATGCATTTCAGCAAAGCGTTTGATAAGGTTCCCCACGGTCGGCTATTGCAGAAAATACGGAGGCTGGGGATTGAGGGTGATTTAGAGATGTGGATCAGAAATTGGCTAGTTGAAAGAATGGTAGCCATGATGTGGAGATGCCGGCGTTGGACTGGGGTGAGCACAGTAAGAAGTCTTACAACACCAGGTTAAAGTCCAACAGGTTTGTTTCAAACACGAGCTTTCGGAGCACGGCTCCTTCTTCATTCACCTGAAGAAGGAGCCGTGCTCCGAAAGCTCGTGTTTGAAACAAACCTGTTGGACTTTAACCTGGTGTTGTAAGACTTCTTACTGTAGTTGAAAGAAGACAGAGGATGGTGGTTGATGGCAAATGTTCAGAATGGAGTTCAGTTACGAGTGGCGTACCACATGGATCTGTTCTGGGGCGGTTGCTGTTTGTCATTTTTATAAATGACCTAGAGGAGGGCACAGAAGGTTGGGTGAGTAAATTTGCAGACGACACTAAAGTCGGTGGAGTTGTAGACAGTGTGGAAGGATGTTGCAGGTTACAGAGGGACATAGATAAGCTGCAGAGCTGGGCTGAGAGGTTGCAAATGGAGTTTAATGTAGAGAAGTGTGAGGTGATTGACTTTGGAAAGAATAACAGGAATGCGGAATATTTGGCTAATGGTAAAATTCTTGGTAGTGTGGATGAGCAGAGGGATCTCGGTGTCCATGTACATAAATCCCTGAAAGTTGCCATCCAGGTTGATAGGGTTGTGAAGAAGGCCTATGGTGTGTTGGCCTTTATTGGTAGAGGGATTGAGTTCCGGAGCCATGAGGTCATGTTGCAGCTGTACAAAACTCTGGAACGGCCGCATTTGGAGTATTGCGTACAGTTCTGGTCGCCTCATTATAGGAAGGACGTGGAAGCTTTGGAACGGGTGCAGAGGAGATTTACCAGGATGTTGCCTGGTATGGAGGGAAAATCGTATGAGGAAAGGCTGATGGACTTGAGGTTGTTTTCGTTAGAGAGAAGAAGGTTAAGAGGTGACTTAATAGAGGCATACAAAATGATCAGAGGGTTAGATAGGGTGGACAGTGAGAGCCTTCTCCCGCGGATGGAGGTGGCTAGCACAAGGGGACATAGCCTTAAATTGAGGGGTAATAGATATAGGACAGAGGTCAGAGGTAGGTTTTTTACGCAAAGAGTGGTGAGGCTGTGGAATGCCCTACCTGCAACAGTAGTGAACTCGCCAACATTGAGGGCATTTAAAAGTTTATTGGATAAGCATATGGATGATAATGGCACAGTGTAGGTTAGATGGCCTTTAGTTTTTGACTTCCCATATCGGTGCAACATCGTGGGCCGAAGGGCCTGTACTGCGCTGTATCGTTCTATGTTTTATGTAGTCTAGGGGCCGAACGGTTGGAGGGCAGACCGGCACCAGCAACCAGCTGCCGCCCTGACGGGTCCCGGGTTCCTGGAGCTTCTACACCCACCCATAGACCCAGTGCAGTCAGGTCCCCAGGGACGAGTGAAGGGGATAACTGTCGGCTTCCGGCAGGCGGGTGAGTCCAAATATTAATTATAATTATTATTATTATTAACAGCGTGCAGGAGCAGGGAGTGGTGCCAGTCATGCTTGCCACACAGGCCGAAAGAGTACGGGTGGCGCCCACAGTGGAGACAATGGAGGTGACGGTGTTGGACATGGGTCACAGTATGCAAGGCCACGGGCTTTCTGTACAGGCGGCGTCCGTGGCCCAGAACATGGCAGCCCTCCCACTGGCAGCCATGAACCAGAGCCAGCTGCAGATCACAGAGCCGCTCGCAGGGGGGGCAAATAGGGGGCGCAATTCAGGTGGACTCCCTCTCGTCCTGGCACGCTCACGGTTGTTATGGGGGCGCTTGTCCTGGGGGGTGGGGGGGGGGGGGGGGGGGGGGGGCAACAAAAAGATCAGCAGTGTTAGGTGGACATGTACTTGCAGCCCAGCGGTTGGGTGTATGTTGGCATAGGTTCACAGGCTGCCAATGCAGCCTGCATGGGTGGGTGCAGCCATGTGGGTCTCAGCTAGGATTGTACCGCCTCTCGTGCGGAGGGGGGTGGGGGCGGTGCCACATGTGTGAACGTTGGGTGGTTGGTGCCATGGGCACAGTGGGGGGGTACTCACCCTGGCTGCCCTGACTAGGTCATTGAGCTTCCTGTTGCATTGGCTGCCTGTCCTGGGGGTTATGCCCACAGCGCTGACAGCTTCTCCCACCTCCCTCCACAGCCGCCAGGTGGTGTTGGATGTGTCCGGGGTAAAGGGCCTCCCTCCTTTACTCCACGGCGTCCAGGAGCATCTCTATGTCACGGACCTGGAACCTCAGCGCTGCGCAACGGGCGGCCATCTTCCCACGTTAGCCTGTGTATTTCAGAGCGGCGCGGTGTCAATTACGCTGCGCACGTCTGTGATGCCGTTCCGGGCAGCGCCGTCGCGCTTCCCACGAAACCCATGCTGGCCCCTTCCGTGGCGCCGAATATGCGCACTTTTGATTGGGTCGACGCCGGCATCGTTAGCGCCGGTTTAGACGCTGGCATCAGCAATTGTCCGCAATATGGGAGAATCCCGACTTTTATGTCTTTTGTCTTTATGTCTTTTATGTCAGGAAAACTGGCGTCAAAAGGCCACAGATACGCCGTTTATCTGGGGGCTAGCAGGCAGCCACCGGAGAGCTCACAGCTCCAGCTGCCGATATGGCCCCCCCGCACGCCGATGGCCTCCAGCGGTCACGCCATGCTCCATGGCGGACTCAGCCTGGACCGCAAAATAGTGCCCCGCAACAGGCCGCTCGCGCATCCCGGACCGGCCGCCCACATTGCCCCCAGCCCCGAATGAAATTCCCCCTGCCCGCCAATCGGCCCTGCCCGGGTGTGCCATGTTTTTGTTGGGAAAACAAAGGTAGTTTTAAGGCGTTTATAGAACATAGAACATTACAGCGCAGTACGGGCCCTTCGGCCCTCGATGTTGCGCCGACCCACGAAACCATCTGAAGCCTATCTGACCTACACTATTCCATTTTCATCCATATGTCTATCCAGTGACCATGTAAATGCCCTTAAACTTGGTGAGTCTACTACTGTTGCAGGCAGGGCGTTCCACACCCCTACTACTCTATGAGTAAAGAAACTGCCTCTGACATCTGTCCTATATCTACCACCCCTCAATTTAAAGCTATGTCCCCTCATGTTCGTCATCACCATCCGAGGAAAAAGACTCTCACTGTCCACCCTATCTAACCCTCTGACTATCTTATATGTCTCTATTAAGTCACCTCTCAGCCTTCTCCTTTCTAACGAAAACAACCTCAAGTCCCTGAGCCTTTCCTCGTAAGACTTTCCCTCCATACCAGGCAACATCCTAGTAAATCTCCTCTGAACCCTTTCCAAAGCTTCCACATCCTTCCTATAATGTGGTGACCAGAACTGCACGCAGTACTCCAGGAGCGGCCGCACCAGTTATGTACAGCTGCAGGATGACCTTGTGGCTCTGAAACTCAATCCCCCTACTGATAAAGGCTAGCACACCATATGCCTTCTTAACAGCCCTATTAACCTGGGTGGCAACTTTCAGGGATTTATGTACCTGGATGCCGAGATCTCTCTGTTCATCTACACGACCAAGAATCTTGCCATTCGCCCAGTACTCTGCATTCCTGTTACTCCTTCCAAAGTGAACCACCTCACACTTTTCCGCATTAAACTCCATCTGCCACCTCTCAGCCCTGCTCTGCAGCTTATCTATGTCCCTCTGTATCCTATAACATCCTTCAGCACTATCCACAACTCCACCGACCTTCGTGTCATCTGCAAATTTACTAACCCATCCTTCTACACCCTCGTCCAGGTCATTTATAAAAATGACAAACAGCAGTGGCCCCAAAACAGATCCTTGCGGTACACCACTAGTAACTGAACTCCAGGATGAACATTTGCCATCAACCACCACCCTCTGTCTTCTTTCAGCTAGCCAATTACTGATCCAAACCGTTAAATCACCTACAATCCCATACTTCCGTATTTTCTGCAATAGCCTACCGTGGGGAACCTGATCAAACGCCTTACTGAAATCCATATACACCACATCAACCGCTTTACCCTCATCCACCTGTTTGGTCACCTTCTCAAAAAACTCAATGAGGTTTGTGAGGCATGACCTACCCTTCACAAAACCGTGTTGACTATCGCTAATCAACTTATTCTTTACAAGATGATTATAAACCCTATCTCTTATAACCTTTTCCAACATTTTACCCACAACCGAAGTAAGGCTCACAGGTCTATAATTACCAGAGTTGTCTCTACTCCCTTTCTTGAACAAGGGGACAACATTTGCTATCCTCCAGTCTTCCGGCACTATTCCTGTTGACAAAGACGACATAAATATCAAGGACAAAGGCTCTGCAATCTCCTCCCTGGCTTCCCAGAGAATCCTAGGATAAATCCCATCTGGCCCAGGGGACTTATCTATTTTGACATTTTCCAAAATTGATAACACCTCCTCCTTTTGAACCTCAATTCCATCTAGCCTGGTCGACTGAACCTGAGTATTCTCCTCGACAACATTGTCTTTCTCCAGTGTAATCACTGATGAAAAATATCCATTTAACGCTTCCCCTATTTCCTCTGATTCCACACACAATTTTCCACTACTATCCTTGATTGGCCCTAATCTTAATCTTACTCTAGTCATTATACTTGTATTAGTTTGAATTGGGTTTAATTTAATCGGCTGGATTCATCGCCCTCCGACGCCGAAATCGCGTTCGGCGACAGGACGGAGAATCCGTTTTGGCACACGAAATCTTGTGCCCCGAACTGAGTCCGCAGCCGCCACGTGGGGATCCCGGACCGTGTGAGCACACGTGTCCCACGCCATCGGGAATTCGGCAGGTCGGGGACGGAGTATCGCGGGGTGGGTTTCAGGCAATGGCCTGAGAGCGGTGGATAATTGGCGCAGCTTACTCCTAGAATACGCCAATTTTCGGGGGGGGGGGGGGGGGGGGGGGGGGGGGGCGGTGAATTGCGAAACCACCACCGGTCCCGATTTTGTGTGCCAAAACGGATTCTCCGCCCCATCGCCGAACACGATTTCGGTGTCGGAGGGCGATGAATCAAGCCCATTAAATTAACCCAATTCAAACTAATACAAATATAAACCCCTTAAAATTACCTTTGTTTTCCCAACAAAAACAAAAAGAATAATTAACAGTTCACTTGTTGCAGGAGATCAGTTAGTGCGGGCCTAGTAATGAGGATTCTTTCTCCATATTTGAATGATATTCTGATAGTGGAGCCAAACTAGTTGAAGTCAGATGTCCGGAGTGCTGCAGTTTTCCCGCTGTTGCACGTTTTACTTGAGTGTATTACGCGTTTATTGGAGTGTATTAACACGCCTCCGTTTAAAGGCCGTGTGCTTAACACTGCTACAGCTCTGTGTGTGTATTTTCAGCTCGGAGTCGCCAGGTGCCGTATATAGACACCTCACAAGTATTTCAAGGTCAGGTTCAAAGTAATAAAACTATACACCGATTAGTAAGTTCCAACGATCAATATTTATTATACAAATATAATAAATACGTATGCACACGCTAAAGACTAATACCTATTTCTACTATTAAACGACTAAATACTTATCTAAGTAGGAACCAGCAAGGTCAGGGGACAAGGCCTTTGTTCCTTTCTGGGCTGCACCTTCTGTTCGTTACTAGTCGATTAATGTATAGGCAATGCTGGGTTCACGTAGCGAGCGTCGTTTTGGCACTTACTGAACGATGGCTGGTGCTCAACGGCTGGTGATGGAAGACAGGATCAACGGCTGGAGTCGGAGTCAGGATACAACAGCAGATCTGGGCCGGAGTCAAAACAGCAGTCCAAGCCGGAGCACAAAAACAGACAGAACCATGTGCGGGGTCTATCTTTATAGGGCCCCCAATGTCCGTGCCTTTTCGGGGCGGGCCTTTACCTGCCATGTATCGATTGGGTTATTTCCCAATCGATGTCTTACAAATCTCCCAATCTGAGGGTCTCTTCTCGATGGGTGGGGCGGTCTCTAGGGTCTTTTGTGATGGATACTTCTGGTCCCGTTTCGTCTGGGCGTCCACTCAAAGTATCTATTCAAACCCAAATGTTGCTATTGTGTGTGCCCAGATCTGGATTGCCTCATTACTATGCAAAGCGTTTTGCTATTTACACCTTTGGTTGAGATCTTCCACCTGGCCATAAACCAGTTTTGCTACGTGCAGAATGCTAATTAGCCTTTGCAGACTGCTTGTCCTGGCTAAACTGTTTTCTCCATTTTGTTAGCCCAGTGTCCATCTTAGGTGGCTACACCGCAAACAAATGAATGTTCAGCAGGTCACAACGTTCGGCAAGAGTGCATTCGTTCAGAAGGCCATTTTTTTTTCCACAGATGGACTTCGAAGTTTGGATCAGGCTGGGAGGTTTTCAGAAGATTTTACAGTGTCCCAGTTCTTAATAGGCAAATTTGACACTGCCTTTTCTGCTGCAGCTAATGGCTTTTCTGAAAACATGGCTGCCTCACCATGTGACTGCTTCCAACTCCCTGGGCTATTGTTTTCAGCCATCTACCCTGGTGGCTTGAGACCATTGCCTACTCTCTAAAAGGACCCATTCAAGTCAGGAATGCAGTTCTGGATGGTTTCAAAATATGGATGTTCACATTTCTCACTTGGGAGGTGTCCCATTGTCTACCTGAGACAGTGTAACTTCCAGAGATTTGCTGTCTGCGCATGTCCAGTTAATGAAGCAAAGGTCACCTGACTCTTGGCAGCCATCTTAGCAGTTCACCCATGTCCATTTTAAATAAAAGACAGTTCCAGAAGCCTCTATACAACACAGACTCCATGGGCTGGATTCTCCGCCCCGCCGCACCACATTTCTGTTTCACTCCGCCGGCGGGATGCTCCGTTATTCCGGCCGGTCAATGGGGTTTCCCAATGTGGGGCAGCCCCACGCCGTCAGGAATTCTCTGGGCTCCTGGCAAAACAGAGCATCCCACCGGCCATTACGGGAATTAGACAACTAGACCGCATCCAGAGTTTCCTGCAGGTGGACAGGGATTGGTCGTGTTCTGTTATGTATCTATCGGATTAGCCTTAAATTATGGTCAATGGGTTCTTGGTATTTCTGGAATGTCAGTTTTCACTATTTTCTCTCTCTCAGTATTTCTAAAGGAACACTGGAAGGAGGACTGGGTTTTTGGACACCAGTTCCTGAACGGCTTCAATCCAGTCTTGATAGAGAAATACAAGGGACACCTGGAGAATTTTCCGGTGACAGATGCCATGGTTAAGGAATCTCTCGGGAATTCCACACTGAAACAGGAAATTCAGGTACATTAATGGTTCAAAGGTTCACCTTGAGGATAAACTGGGAGAGGGATAAACCGTGTGAGATCTTGGCAAGGTGAAAATCGGGATTTGTTTGCTTTGCTGTAGTTTCTGGGAGAATTCTGTATCCAATGACTGATGTTAGTGATGGAAAGAAATTATCTCAATCCCATGTTCGTCAGGATCAAGCGGTGTCAGGCTAGGAAGAGAAAACAATCCTGGGGACAATCATTCTTTCATAGTGATGCTTTTCATTAGGATTGCCGAGCTTTGGGTAACTGACAACAAAGATATTTCCCAGTGAGGAAGAACGATTCCAGTAAGGGGATAAACCAACCACGGTTAACCAAGGAAGTTAATGATGTGGAGATGCCGGCGTTGGACTGGGGTGAGCACAGTAAGAAGTCTTACAACACCAGGTTAAAGTCCAACAGGTTTGATTCTAACACGAGCTTTCGGAGCGCAGCTCCTTCCTCAGCTGCGCTCTGAAAGCTCGTGTTAGAATCAAACCTGTTGGACTTTAACCTGGTGTTGTAAGACTTCTTACAAGGAAGTTAATGATAGTATTAAACTGAAAGAAACAACATACTATGTGGCAAAGATTAGTGGGGAAATCAGAGCAGTGGGGAAGCTTTAAAAGCCAACAAAAAATGACCTAAAATAATAAAGAGGGAGAACATAGAACAGAACAGGCCCTTCGGCCCTCAATGTTGTGCCGAGCAATGATCACCCTACTCAAACCCACGTATCCACCCTATACCCGTAACCCAACAACCCCCCCCTTAACCTTACTTTTATTAGGACACTAAGGGCAATTTATCATGGCCAATCCACCCTAACCCGCACATCTTTGGACTGTGGGAGGAAACCGGAGCACCCGGAGGAAACCCACGCACACACGGGGAGGACGTGCAGACTCCGCACAGACAGTGACCCAGCCGGGAATCGAACCTGGGACCCTGGAGCTGTGAAGCATTTATGCTAACCACCATGCTACCGTGCTGCCCAGAAGATAAACAATGAGGGTAAAGTAGCAATGAATACAGAAATGGACAGGAAGAGGTTCTTTAAATATAAAGAAAGGACCAGTGAGGCCAAAGTGAACAGTGGCCCCTGAGAGAACGAGGCTGGGGATTAATATTGAGACCCAGGAAATGGCAGAGGAGTTAAATGAATATCTAGCATCAGTCTTCACAGCAGAAGACACTGGTAACATTCCAAAAATACTAAATAATCAAGGGGGAAAACAGGGGACAGGAAATTAATACAATAAATATCACTGAAGAAAAAGCACTAGGGAAGCTAATGGGACTTAAGGTTAATAAGTCCTCTGGATCTGATTGGTTGCAGCCTAGGTATTTAAAGGAAGTAACAATAGTGATAGTGGATGCACTGATCGTAATCTTGCAAGAATCCTTAAATTTTGGAAAATTCCCAGAGAATTGTAAAACTATTAATGTAGCAAAGAGTGACAGTCATTCAGACTTGATACGTTACCTCCCTCTTCTCACCACAGATGTTGTCAGACTTGCTGAGATTGTCCAGTATTTTCTGTTTTTGTTTCAGATTCCAGCATCCGCAGTAATTTGGTTTTATCTCCGAGCTTGAAATCTGTCAATGGGAAACTGTTAGAATCTATTCTAAAAGATGTAAAAGCAGAACATTTAGAAATACATAATATAATCAAGTATGGCTTCATTGAGGGGAAATTTGCCTGACAAATTGATTAGAATTTTTTGAGGTGGTAAGAAGCAGGATAGATAAAGGGAACCAGTAGATGTAGTATACTTGGATTTGCAAAAAACATTTGACAAGTACCGTACAAAAGCCCACTTAGTAAGGTGAGAGCCTATGTATTGGGGGTAGTATATTTGCACAGATAGAGGATTGGTTAACTGACAGAAGAAGGAGAGTTGGGATAAATGGGGCACTTTCAGAATGGCAACCTGTAACTAGTGGGGTCACAAGGATCCGTCCTCAGGCGACATTATAATATATATTAATGACTTGTATCATGTGAGAGTACCTTTAAGAAATTGGTGTTTATAAAATAGCTGTAGTGGATGTACCTTTAAGAAATGGCTGTTTATCCGTGATGTCAGAGAGTGGGTGGAGCTGGGCTGGCTGTCTGCTTTTACTTTTGCTTTGGGCTGTCTACTACAGGGTGTATTTAGTGTGTTTTAGATATATGTATGATCTCTGCAAGCGAAAGAATGTTCATTTGGTGATTTCAAAGTGGTAACTGCTCTCAGTAGAGAAGTTAAACCTGATGTCTTTCGGTAAAAAGGGTTCTTTTTTGTCCAACGGATGTTGCAAGGAGAGTTACTTATAGAGTCCTGTATTCTTTGGGGGATTTATTGGTGTTGATAGTTGTTAAGATGTTTACTGTGGGTTTATAAAGTGTTAACTGGTTTCATAAATAAACATTGTTTTAATTGAAAAGTACTTTAACTCTCTGTTGCACTACAGAGAGTTAGGTACCAACGACATAGGTAGGAAGAGAGATGGGGATTTGAGACAGAAATTCAGGGAGCTAGGGTGGAAGCTGAGAGCTAGAGCAAACAGAGTTTTTATCTCTGGGTTGTTACCTGTGCCACGTGCTAGTGAAGTGAGAAATAAGGAGAGAGAGGAGTTGAACACGTGGCTACAGGGATGGTGCAGGAGGGAGAGTTTTGGTTTCCTGGATAATTGGGGCTCATTCTGGGGTAGGTGGGACCTCCACAAACAGGATGGTCTTCACCTGAACCAGAGGGGTACCAATATCCTGGGGGGGGAGATTTGCTAGTGCTCTTCGGGGGGGTTTAAACTAATTCAGCAGGGGGATGGGAACCTAAATTGTAGTCCCAGTGTATAGGATGTTGAGAGTAGTGAGGTCAGGGATAGGGTTAAAAGTTCGAAAGAGGGCACCGGCGAGCAGGACGCTGGTTTGAAGTGTGTCTACTTCAACGCCAGGAGCATCCGGGATAAGATGGGTGAGCTTGCAGCATGGGTTGGTACCTGGGATCTCGATGTTGTGGCGATTTCGGAGACATGGGTAGAGCAGGGACAGGAATGGTTGTTGCAGGTTCCAGGATTTAGATGTTTCTGTAAGAACAGAGAAGATGGTAAAAGAGGGGGGGGGTGTGGCATTGTTGATCAAGGAAAGTATTACGGCGGTAGAAAGGACGCTTGAGGACTCGTCTACTGAGGTAGTATGGGCCGAGGTTAGGAACAGTAGAGGAGAGGTCACCCTGTTGGGAGTTGTCTATAGACCTCCGAATAGTTCCAGAGATGTAGAGGAAAGGATTGCAAGGATGATTCTCGACAGGAGCGAGAGTAACAGGGTAGTTGTTATGGGGGACTTTAACTTTCCAAATATTGACTGGAAATACTATAGTTCGAGTACTATAGATGGGTCAGTTTTTGTGCAGTGTGTGCAGGAGGGTTTTCTGACACAGTATGTAGACAGGCCAACAAGGGCCGAGGCCACATTGGATTTGGTACTGGGTAATGAACCCGGCCAGGTGTTAGATTTAGATGTAGGTGAGCACTTTGGTGATAGTGATCACAACTCGGTTATGTTTACTTTAGCAATGGGCAGGGATAGGTATATACCGCAAGGCAAGAATTATAGCTGGGGGAAAGGCAATTATGATGCTATTCGGCAAGATTTAGGATGTATAGGATGGGGAAGGAAACTGCAGGGGATGGGTACAATCGAAATGTGGAGCTTTTTCAAGGAACAGCTACTGCGTGTCCTTGATAAGTATGTACCTGTCAGGCAGGGAGGAAGTTGTCGAGCAAGGGAACCGTGGTTTACTAAGGAAGTTGAAGCACTTGTCAAGAGGAAGAAGAAGGCTTATGTTAGGATGAGACATGAAGGCTCAGTTAGGGCACTTGAGAGTTACAAGTTAGCCAGGAAGGACCTAAAGGGAGAGTTAAGAAGAGCGAGGAGAGGACACGAAAAGTCGTTGGCGGATAGGATCAAGGAAAACCCTTTTTTTTTTTTTTTTTTTTTTTTTTTTTTTTCATTTTTTTATTGGAATTTTTTGCAGAAAATATAACAAAAAGTATAGCAAAAAGCAGTAATATGCAACTAACAGCCCCATAACACCCACAATTCCCCCCATACGGTAACACCACATGTATCACATTCCCCCCCCCCCCCCAAACAAGAGAACTTAACCATAAATTAAAATTAGATAAATCAAATTTAAATAAAATAAGCTAACATAATCAACGCCCCCCCCCCCCCCCCCCCCCGGGTTGCTGCTGCTACTGTCCCAGTACCCTATCGTTGAGCCAGAAAGTCGAGGAAAGGTTGCCAACGTTTAAAGAACCCTTGCACCGATCCTCTCAGGGCGAATTTAACCTTCTCAAGCTTAATAAAGCCCGCCATGTCATTGATCCAGGTTTCCACGCTTGGGGGCCTCGCGTCCTTCCACTGTAGCAAAATCCTTCGCCGGGCTACTAGGGACGCAAAGGCCAGCACACCGGCCTCTTTCGCCTCCTGCACTCCCGGCTCTACCCCAACCCCAAAGATCGCGAGTCCCCATCCTGGCTTGACCCTGGATCCCACCACCCTTGACACCGTCCTCGCCACCCCCTTCCAGAACTCCTCCAATGCCGGGCATGCCCAGAACATATGGGCATGGTTCGCTGGACTCCCCGAGCACCTGGCACACCTATCTTCACCCCCAAAGAACCTATTCATCCTCGTCCCAGTCATGTGAGAACCTATTCATCCTCGTCCCAGTCATGTGAGAACCTATTCATCCTCGTCCCAGTCATGTGAGAACCTATTCATCCTCGTCCCAGTCATGTGAGGATCAAGGAAAACCCTAAGGCTTTCTATAGGTATATCAGGAACAAAAGAATGACTAGAGTAAGATTAGGGCCAATCAAGGATAGTAGTGGAAAGTTGTGTGTGGAATCAGAGGAGATAGGGGAAGCGTTAAATGGATATTTTTCGTCAGTGTTTACACTGGAGAAAGACAATGTTGTCGAGGAGAACACTCAGGTTATGTTATCAATTTTGGAAAATGTCAAAATAGATAAGTCCCCTGGGCCAGATGGGATTTATCCTAGGATTCTCTGGGAAGCCAGGGAGGAGATTGGAGAGCCTTTGTCCTTGATCTTTATGTCGTCTTTGTCGACAGGAATAGTGCCGGAAGACTGGAGGATAGCAAATGTTGTCCCCTTGTTCAAGAAGGGGAGTAGAGACAACTCTGGTAATTATAGACCTGTGAGCCTTACTTCGGTTGTGGGTAAAATGTTGGAAAAGGTTATAAGAGATAGGGTTTATAATCATCTTGTAAAGAATAAGTTGATTAGCGATAGTCAACACGGTTTTGTGAAGGGTAGGTCATGCCTCACAAACCTTATTGAGTTTTTTGAGAAGGTGACCAAACAGGTGGATGAGGGTAAAGCTGTTGATGTGGTGTATATGGATTTCAGTAAGGCGTTTGATAAGGTTCCCCACGGTAGGCTATTGCAGAAAATAAGGAAGTATGGAATTGAATGTGATTTAGCGGTTTGGATCAGTAATTGGCTAGCTGAAAGAAGACAGAGGGTGGTGGTTGATGGCAAATGTTCATCCTGGAGTTCAGTTACTAGTGGAGTACCGCAAGGATCTGTTTTGGGGCCACTGCTGTTTGTCATTTTAAATAAATGACCTGGAAGAGGTTGTAGAAGGATGGGTTAGTAAATTTGTAGATGGCACGAAGGTCGGTGGAGTTGTGGATAGTGCTGAAGGATGTTATAGGATACAGAGGGACATAGATAAGCTGCAGAGCTGGGCTGAGAGGTGGCAGATGGAGTTTAATGCGGAAAAGTGTGAGGTGGTTCACTTTGGAAGGAGTAACAGGAGTGCAGAGTACTGGGCTAATGGCAAGATTCTTGGTAGTGTTGATGAACAGAGAGATCTCGGCATCCAGGTACATAAATCCCTGAAAGTTGCCACCCAGGTTAATAGGGCTGTTAAGAAGGCATATGGTGTGCTAGCCTTTATCAGCAGGGGGATTGAGTTTCGGAGCCACAAGGTCATGCTGCAGCTGTATATATCTCTGGTGCGGCCGCACCTGGAGTACTGAGTGCAGTTCTGGTCACCACATTACAGGAAGGATGTGGAAGCTTTGGAAAGGTTTCAGAGGAGATTTACTAGGATGTTGCCTGGTATGGAGGGAAAGTCTTACGAGGAAAGGCTCAGGGAATTGAGGTTGTTTTCGTTAGAGAGGAGAAGGCTGAGAGGTGACTTAATAGAGACATATAAGATAGTCAGAGAGTTAGATAGGGTGGACAGTGAGAGTCTTTTTCCTCGGATTGTGATGACCAACACGAGGGAACATAGCTTTAAATTGAGGGGTGATAGATATAGGACAGATGTCAGAGGCAGTTTCTTTACTCAGAGAGTAGTAGGGGTGTGGAACGCCCTGCCTGCAACAGTAGTAGACTCGCCAACTTTAAGGGCATTTAAGTGGTCACTGGATAGACATATGGATGAAAATGGAATAGTGTAGGTCAGATAGGCTTCAGATGGTTTCACTGGTCGGCGCAACATCGAGGGCCGAAGGGCCCGTACTGCGCTGTAGTGTTCTATGTTCTATGTTCTACACCTGTAAGGTAGGTTGGTGTGCTCCCCATAACCACAATCTATTAAAAGTTGTGGGTCAGGTGAACTCCATTATACACTTTGGGGTTCTCTAAACCCTGGCCCATAACACTTGGATGGGGAAGAGAACATACTATTGCCAAATTTGCAGATGACACAAAAATAGGCCTGAAGGCAAGTGGTGAGGATTACACAGAGTCTACAGAGGGATATAGACAGGTTCGGGGAGTGGGAAAAACTTGGCAAAGTTAAGAGAATGTGAAGTTATGCACTTTGGTAGGAAGATTAAAGGAGCTAAATATTATTTAAATGGAAAAATACTGCAGAACGTTGCAGCACAGAGGGATTTGTGTGTCCTCGAATTATAGAATCTTCACAGGAGGCCATTTGGCCCATCAGGTCTGCCCTGTGAAAGAATACCCACCCAGGCCCACTCCCATGCCCCATCACCCCACTTAACCTTTGGACACTAAGGGGCAATTTAGCACAGTCAATCCATCTAACCTGCACATCATTGGACTGTGGGAGGAAACCGGAGCGCATAGAGGAAACACACGCATACAGGAGAGAGCATGCAAATTCCACACAGATAGTCACCCAATGGTGGAATCAAACCCGGGTCACTGGAGCTATGAGGTTGCAGTGCTAACCACTGTGCCACCGTGCTGCCCCTCATGCATGAATCACGGAAAGCTAGAATACAAGTTCAGCAGGTAAGTGGAAAGTCCAATGGAATATTGGCCTTTATTTCAAAGGAAATGGAGCATATAAATAATGATCTTGTTAAAACTATTCAAGGCACTGGTTTCAACCACATCTGGAATACTGTGAACATCTTTAGCCTCCACATCTCAGGCATTGGAAGCAGTTCAGAGAAGGTTCATGAGGTTGATCCTGGCTATGGAGGGACTTTCTTCTGAGGAGAGGTTGAGTAGGTTGGGCCTGAACTCACTGTAGTTTAGAATGAAGAAGTATTGTGTCTCTCGGAGGGTATTAAATGTGTGGAATTCTTTACCGCAGAGAGCTGTAGAGGCTGGGTCGTTCAGTATGTTCAAGGCCGAGACAGACAGATTTTTAATCAGTGAGGGGATCGAGGGTTATGGGGACAAGGAGGGAAAGAGGAGTTACGGATTATCTTAGGTCAGCCATGACCTCATTGAATGGCAGAGCAGACGGATAGACCAAATGGCCTACTTTTGCTACGATGCCTTATAGTCATCAGGACCTTGGCTCCTCTGTTTTCCATTATCTGTTTTTGATGAGGCAAAAAAAAGTCAGGAGCACTGAATTGTGACAGAATTGGAGGAACATGGATTCCGTTAAATCATGTAGGGCTGGAGGAGATTACAGAGATGGGCATGGGGGCGAGGGCATGGAGGGATTTGAAAATAAAATTCATAATTTCAAAAATGGGTATGTTTTCGTGTTGGGGCCAACGCGGGACACAAGACATGATGGTGAATGAGGCTTGGCACAAACTAGAATAAGGGGCAGCAAGTTTTGGATGAGATTGAATGGAAGATGGGAGGCATTGTAACCCAGCTGTTATTAATGCTCTACATAGGTACTGTATTCAGACAATATGTCAATATTGAATAATTTCTGTTGCTCCTCTCTTTCTCTGTGTTTGTTTCAGAAGGGGAATCTCTACCTGGTGAACTATCAGATATTGGATGGGATTCCTGCCAATGTAATTGAAGGTGTCCAGCAGTACATTGCAGCCCCCATCTGCCTGCTGCACTTCAATCAGGTGGACCACATGGTCCCCATTGCTATCCAGGTAGGAAATGTTGGTCAACATTGATTCCTAATCCCTGGCCATGTTCCCTCCCAATGGGCAGGATTTTCAGGGGCCTTCCCACCAGAGGGATCTTACGTTCCATTGAAGGCAACTCCTGTGCTGTGTTTTCCAATGGTGGGGTAGGCGGATCCTACCATTGGAATGACGAGGCAACTCCGCCGCTGGAAAACCCACTGCAGGAAGGAACCGAAAATCCCGGCCTATATCTCCAGCCCTTCAATTCCTCAATGACTGTATTGCTCTAATTCTGATCTCTTTTATTTCCCGTATTATAATTTTTGTGTCATGTCCTACAGAGGATGTGGAGCGCAATTCCAATCTCTGTAGATTTCAATGGGATCCTACCAATGGACAGGACCAGAAAATCCCACCTAAGGACCCTGAATTCAATCAGGATCTTCGGCAGAATATTAGGGGGGCGCAGGTGACCTTGTCACCCCCCCCCCCCCCCCCCCCCCCACCCCGTCACCATGAAACAAACTTATCAAGGAACCAACCCTGTCCCACAGTCATTACATGCTGCAGGGTGGGTGAAATAGGTCCAAGGGAGGAGGTCCCGCACTCAGGAGCTGCCAGCTATTCGGATCAGTCAGCAGATCCACCAGTCATGGCAGCGGCCAGAGCGTCGACAGGTCGGCAATGAGGAAGACAAAGAAGGTCCAATGGATCCTGGAGACAGATTAGTCTGAGGTCTTGGGAAGGGAGAGTTTGGGCAGGTTAGACAGGGTGCTATGCTGGTGGGTTAAATGCAGTGCAAATGTCAGAAGGACAGGGTTGTTTTTTCTTAAGCAGGCCACTCCCTGAATCGCAAAGTGCTACCCCTGAAGATAGAAGCTTGCCTCTTCCTTCCCGCCCGTTGAAGAATTTCTTTTAAATCAGGCTTTCCACACCAACTGTCGCATGGCGTGGGTAGCAGGTTTTCCAGGTACAGTAGCCCATTAACAAGCCTAATTGACCCTTAATTGTCCAATTCAATATGGCAGGTGAGCTGATGATTTTGGA
Source organism: Scyliorhinus canicula (assembly GCF_902713615.1). Lineage (NCBI taxonomy): Eukaryota > Metazoa > Chordata > Chondrichthyes > Carcharhiniformes > Scyliorhinidae > Scyliorhinus > Scyliorhinus canicula. The sequence goes on from NC_052174.1 coordinate 7,915,819, forward strand.
CAAACCCTCCCATTTTATGCAGGTCAACTTGGTTTGGGCGGGAAGGCGCTGGGGTGGGCCAGTGTTATTTTACGAGCCTCCCCTGCTGAAATTATACTGGCAGGTACAGGTAAAATGCAGCAGCTGAAAACTAAAACGTGCCCTGATACCAACACCCACCCTGAAGCTAATACAAACCTTAAATTAATGCAAACCCTAAAACCAATACAGACTCTGGAACTCAAACTGAACCTGGAACTAGACCAGTGCACCATTGCAAAACTGTTCACGCTGTGGACAATTCCTAATTACAGGCGATGGGAGTTTGGGTACTGCGCCTGCATTGTGTGAATCTGTGGACAGACAGAGCCTTGCGGCAAGAATGATCTTCATTAGCAGCCCCCTGAGAACTCTGGGTGGAATTCTCTCATTTTGAGACTGAGTTCAGTGGCAGATGTCTCCGGCGGTGCCTGTCCCACCAACCAGAATAGAATCCAGCGCTAGATTCAGCCCTAGAACCAGGTGCTGGTTTAGCTCACTGAGCTAAATCGCTGGCTTTAAAGCAGACCAAGCAGGCCAGCAGCACGGTTCGATTCCCGTACCAGCCTCCCCGGACAGGCGCCGGAATGTGGCGACTAGGGGCTTTTCACAGTAACTTCATTGAAGCCTACTCGTGACAATAAGCCATTTTCATTTCATTTCATTCTCACTTGGAACCTCATTAACTGTTCACAAGTGAGCTCCGCTCAGACTCACCTGCCGTTCTGCCAGCTGATTCGACCACCCGCTGTCAGCTGATGGGTTCAAAGATCTCGCCGCCATATTTAAACACCGGCCCAGCACAGTCATATCACTCTCTCCAGCCCGCCTGTCTTCACCAGACCATGCAGGATGTCAGCAGCCCAGAGGCTAGGAGTCTCAAGAATTTTTTTTCCTTGATTCAAACACCTTCCTCCCCTGCCCAAGACTGTCACCTACGAGGTACCCATGCCCCATTTGGACCTCTACCCACCACATCTGTAGCTTTTGTGTATCCCCTCCCAGTAAACAATGCGGTGCCCCTTTGACGCCCTTGTTTGTGAGCTTCTCATGCAGCTTTGCCGGGAAAGAAGCTGTCTTTGAGTCTGTTCCCGTAGGATTGAAAGGTCTGACGGGATGCTGCTGGGCAGCTGTTTTAATGAGCATTCGTGAGATTAAAATGGCTGGTTTAGCTCACTGGGCTAAATCGCTGGCTTTGAAAGCAGACCAAAGCAGGCCAGCAGCACGGTTCGATTCCCATACCAGCCTCCCCGGACAGGCGCCGGAATGTGGCGACTAGGAGCTTTTCACAGTAACTTCAATGAAGCCTACTCGTGACAATAAGAGATTTTCATTTCATTTCATTTCATTCATTTGTGGCACCTGCCAGTGGGAAGAATGATACCATTAACCCGTCATTGGGAGAAATGCAACAGGATTCTGCCCACGTCGGTTTCTGACTTTTTGCCTCTCGCCAGATTTTCTGCACCCTCCCGCCTTACTCCAAACCCACCGTGGGTGAGTTGGGGAATTACACCCACCTTTGTGAGTTGGGCTTGGGTGATGTAACACAAGAATATGATGTGAAGCATCAGTAATGGCTTCAGACGGAACTAACTACCTTCTATTTCTAAACAAACACTTGCCAGGAGGTAGGGTGACATTTTCTGGTCATTCCCGCCCCAACACCATAAATTCCTGCCCGAGGTCAGCCGTCAGTCAGATTGTCAGTCCCACCCGTGACAATTCCCACGGCTGGGTGGTCCTACAAAATCTACCCCAAAGTATTTGCTTAATTCCTCAGGGAACACATGTAGATTTGCCGCTGTTAAAATGCGATCGAGCGGTCCACCTGTGAAGACTTTCCCATTTTAAAATTTTTATCTTTGCTTTGTAGACCACAAGAGAGTCCGAACTGAGTTGTGGAAAGATAAACTTAGTTGGTAATGCTCCAGTATTTGCAAGAGAAATCAAATCCCAGCCGTTCTGCTCTGTCGGTTCCAGGCCTGGCCAACTTTATGCAAAACATGGACGATCTAGGGCTCGCGGGGAGGGCGGGCCTCTTAGTGGGGGGGAGCTCTTATTCGGCAAGACTCGGCTGGGGGTGGGGGGGGGGGGGGGGGGGGGGGGTTTGGTATTGTCCCAATGAAGTAGGTCTAGTGAGTGGTGCAAAGCCATGTTTCCAATCAATCTGCTTCCCTGTCAATCCTCCAGTGCAACAAGCCTTTGGGATCTCTGAAATCCTCCAATTCTGGTCTCGACCATCCCCGATTTCCGTTGTTCATCCCTGTTCTTTCCTTCTCCTGTGGACCTTAAGCTCTGGAATTCCCTCACTAAACCTCTCCACCTTTCTCTCCTTCAAACCAATCGGCTGGATTCTCCATTCCTCAGACTAAGGGGGTGATCCTCCTGCTGCACCGCAAAAGCAGCTCGCTGCGGTGAAAGGCAGGAGATTTTTAAAAGCACAAGTGACCCTCGCCTCTGCAGTGTATTGGGATGTTTTGCTTCTTCTGAAGGTGCCATATAAATGCAGCTTGTTGCATGTAACGCAGTGTACATCATGGTCCATTATAATTCTTCTTGTTCCTCACAGCTGAAGCAAACCCCAGGAAAAGACAATCCCATTTTCCTTCCCTCGGACGGCGAACTGGATTGGCTCCTGGCTAAGATGTGGGTGCGGAGTTTAGATTTTCAGCACTTTGAGCTGGTCTCCCATCTCCTGAGGACCCACCTGATCGCCGAGACATTCAGCGTGGCCACTCTCAGGCACCTGCCGGCTGTACATCCTGTTTACAAGGTGAGGACATCGCTCCCATTTTAATTTGGGGAAATTGCAGCTAGTGCAGAGGCTGGGGTGGGTGGGTGGGTGTCCTCGAATCCTCATCATCTATGTATCATAGAATCCTGTGTTATAGACAGGAGAGGGAGCACTTCAAACTGCATTGATTTCCTCTTACTGACCGTAAGCAGAAAGCTTTGAATTTAGTTTTTGAAAGAATAAGCGGTGTGTGCATATGTTCCCAACCCCTTCTTTTTATGATTAACTTAGAGTGTTAGTTTATTTTGCACATTCAAAAACCATTAAAAAAGTGAATATTTCCTGTTCCTACTCTACACATTCACAAGTTAAAAGGGGGAGTGAGTAAAAGAGTTTGAAATGAAAAATGAAATGAAAATCGCTTATTGTCACAAGTAGGCTTCAAATGAAGTTACTGTGAAAAGCCCCTAGTCGCCACATTCCGGCGCCTGTTCGGGAGGCTGATACAGGAATCAAACCGTTCTGCTGGCCTGCCTTGATCTGCTTTCAAAGCCAGCGATTTAGCCCTGTGCTAAACCAGCCCCTGTTTGGAGTTTGGAAGTACAAAAACCACGGAAAAATGAATATTTGTTCATGTGAGTTCCACAGTCCAAAGTCAGAGTTCAAAAGGTGTTTCCTTCGTGGGGCAGTTCTGTTTTAAAGTGTTTGTGGCTGGGCAAATGACACAAAACACCTTGGGCGGGATTCTCCGACCTTGGGCTGGGTCCAAATCCACTGGGCAAATCCAGTGTTTAAAAACACCATTAAATATTCTGACAAAGAAACACTTTAAAAAATTCCTGAGCATTTCCAATTTCACACACACAAATTTACAGTTAAACAAGTGAAGAAGTCATTGAAACAGCTTCCTGTGTAGTAACTGTTGCCGGGTCCATCTCATAATGTAGCAAAGTGCTGTCCGATGCTCACTGGTCAGCTTGCTCAGTCCCATCTCGGTAAACTTTAAATACAATTTGTTTTTAAATGTTGCATTGTGTTTTTACGGTGGGCCACAGCTCATATGCAGAGCCACAATGCGTCGGCGTTTACGACGGCATCAACACTTCGCCTGAGGATCAGAGAATCCCGCCCCTTGAAAGAAATAATTCTTCTGCATGAGGGGCTTTTCTGTTTTTGGACTACATGGCAGGTGTTGATCAGGGACTGTTCGAAAAAAAAAGTCTTTGTGGAGTTGGGACTGCTTACCCAGCCCGGCTGCTTGAGTTCTGTCCAGTTGATATTAAAATAACAGTCTGGCTGTGATCTAATATTAAACTGTCCGAAAGCGAGAGGTTTTGGCTGTGTGACCTTCCTTCTCCACAATTACTTCAAAAGGGATGTTTATCCAGCGTCTGAAACTGGCTCTGGTTTCAGAGCTGATCAACTGTTTACAATTTTGCAAATGACTTGGATGACGGGAAGGATGGGAATGTTGCCAAATTTGCTGATGACACAAAGACAGGCAGGAAAGTGTGTTGTGAAGAGGACATAAGGAGGCTACAAAAAAATAGGTGATGGGAATGGGAAAAGATCTGGCAAATGGAGTGTAATGTGGGAAAATGTGAAATTGTCTATTTTAGCAGGAAGAATAAAAGAGAAGTTTCCAGAGGGCACACAAAATTGATGTTGCTGTAAATAGTCAGGAGGAAAGCCTTAGATTATGATGGAACCATCAATTCACCAGACACGTGTTTCCGATATGAATCTGGGCTTTAATCGACTTACTTCAGAGCCAGCCTGTTACCCGTTGATGAACTCTTAGTGAACTCAGGCTGACTCTGGACAAGGGTATTTATACAGCAGCACTAGGGGGAGGAGTCGTGGGCGGAGCCATGGGTGGAGCCCAGTACAAGTTCCTGAGTACTCCCAGAGCTACTCCCCCTAGTGGTTGGATAACGCTACTGCGCTTACAAAGACAGTGTGAATTATCATATCAAATATATTACATTTCCCACAGATTACTGGGTGATATCGACAGACTGGTTGGCAAACAGTGGGAAATGGAATTTAACCCTGAAAAGTGCGAGGTGATGCATTTTGGGAGGACTAACCAGGCAAGGAGATATGAAATGAATGGTAGGACCCTCGGAAGTACAGAGGACCGGAGGGACCTTGGGGTACATGGCAGCACAGTAGTTAGCACAGTTGCTTCACAGCTCCAGGGTCTCAGGTTTGATTCCTGGTTTGGGTCACTGTCTGTGCGGAGTCTGCACGTTCTCCCCGTGTCTGCGTGGGTTTCCTCCGGGTGCTCCGGTTCCCTCCCACAGTCCAAAGATGTGCAGATTAGGTGGATTAGCCATGATAAATTGCCCTTCGTGTCCAATGGGGATATGGGGATAGGATGAAGGTGTGGGGATAGGGTGAAGGTGTGGGAATAGGATGAAGGCGTGGGGATAGGATGAAGGTGTGGGGATAGGATGAAGGTGTGGGAATAGGATGAAGGTGTGGGGATAGGGTGAAGGTGTGGGCTTAGGTGGGGTGCTCTTTCCTAGGGCCGGTGCAGACTGCACTGTACATTCTATGATTCTGATGCCCATAGATCCTGAAGGCATCAGAACGGGTGGGCGTGGTTGTTAAGAAGGCCTATGGGGCACTTGCCTTTATTAACCGAGATATAGAATATTAGAGCAGGGAGGTTATGATGGAGCTGTATAAAACGCTGGTTAGGCCGCAGCTAGAGTACTGAGTGCTGTTCTCGTCGTCACTCTATAGGAAGGATGTGGTTGCGCTGGAGAGGGTGCAGAGGAGATTCACCAGGATGCTGCCTGGGCTGGAGCGTCTCAGCTATGGAGAGAGGCTGGTTAGGCCGGGGTTGTTTTCCTTGGAGCAGAGAAGGCCGAGTGGGGACCTGATTGAGGTGGACAATATTATGAGGGACAGAGAGAGGGTGGATAGGGAGGGAAATTTTCCCCCTGAGTAGAGGCGTCAATAACCAGGGGCATAGATTTAAGGTCAGGGGCAGGAGATTTAGAGGTAATTTGAGGAAAATCCATTTTGCTCAGGGAGGTGGGAATCACTACGTGAAAAGGTGGGAGAGGCGGGAACCCTCACAACATTTAAGAAGCATTTAGATGAGCGATTGAAGCCATAGCATGAAAAATTGGGAAGATTGTGGTCTTAGCCAGGATAGTGTAGGAGGAGGTGGACCTGGACCCTTTGTTGGCGATATTTGGGGTCTCAGAGAAGCCGGAGCTCATGGAGAGGAGGAAGGCTGATGTCTTGGCCTTCGTCTCTCTGATTGCACGGCGGCGAGTTTTGCTGGAGTCGCGGTCGGCATCGCCACCAGGGGTAGCGGTATGGCTGGTTGACCTGTACAACTTCCTGCAGTTAGAGAAGATAAATTTTGAGTTAAGGGCTCTTCAGGGGGGTTTGAGAAAAGGTGGGAGATGTTTGTGATCGTGTTTGAGGGGCTCTTCATCACAGGAGATGGAGGGGGTGAAAAAGGGGGTAATCTGTACAGACTGTATAGTTGATTGTAGGGAAGCATGTTTCCTGGGGTGTTTATTCGCTTTAACCTGTTTTGACACATGTTTGTAATAAAATACGTTTAGAAAAAAGAAATGTCATAGCATACAAGGCGGGGGGGGGGGGGGGTTGCTGGAAAATGGGACTAGAGTAAATAGGTGCTTGATGGCCAGTTCGGATATGATGGGCCGAAGGGCCTCTTCTCATGCTGTAAAAACTCTATGGGCGCGATCTTCCAAAAATGGAGCAAAGTCCCGAGCGAGCACGTTAAGCCGTGGGTTTCCCGTTACTCGCAGTGTTGAGACACATGTGGCTATTCAATGTTACTCGTGTTGAATAAAGAGCATGAACGGCGAACCCGTGGCCGAGGCCACACTTAGCCCCGTTTTATACAACGGGAAGCTCTGCTCACTGGAACTGCACATTATAGTGAGAAATCCGAGGCCCACAAATAAAATCCCCGACCTCACAACAGCCCGAACGCAACATGGGAGGCCCCCCTCCCCACAGTCCGAACGCAACATGGGAGGCCCCCTCCCCACAGTCCGAACGCAACATGGGAGGCCCCCCTCCCCACAGCCCGAACGCAACATGGGAGGCTCCCCCCTCACAGCCCGACCGCAACATGGGAGGCCCCCCTCCCCCCCACAGCCCGAACGCACAATGGGAGGCCCCCCTCCCCCACAGCCCGACCACAACATGGGAGGCCCCCCTCCCCACAGTCCGAACGCAACATGGGAGGCACCCCTCCCCACAGTCCGAACGCAACATGGGAGGCCCCCCTCCCCACAGCCTGAACGCAACATGGGAGGCTCCCCCCTCACAGCCCGACCGCAACATGGGAGGCCCCCCTCCCCCCACAGCCCGAACGCAACTTGGGAGGCCCCCCTCCCCCTACAGCCCGACCGCAACATGGGAGGCCCCCCTCCCCCCCCACAGCCCGAACGCAACATGGGAGGCCCCCCTCCCCCCCCACAGCCCGAACGCAACATGGGAGGCCCCCCTCCCCACAGCCCGAACGCAACATGGGAGGCCCCCCTCCCCACAGTCCGATTACAACATGGGAGGCCCCCCTCCCCCCCAGAGCCCGACCGCAACATGGGAGGCTCCCCCTCCCCCCAGAGCCCGACCGCAACATGGGAGGCCCCCCTCCCCCACAGCCCGAACGCAACATGGGAGGCCCCCTTCCCCCACAGCCCGAACGCAACATGGGAGGCCCCCCTCCCCCCACAGTCCGAACGCAACATGGGAGGCCCCCTCCCCCCTCACAGCCCGAACGCAACATGGGAGGCCCCCCTCCCCCCACAGCCCGAACGCAACATGGGAGGCCCCCCTCCCCCACAGCCCGAACGCAACATGGGAGGCCCCCCTCCCCCACAGCCCGAACGCAACATGGGAGGCCCCCCTCCCCCACAGTCCGATTACAACATGGAGGCCCCCCACCCCCTACAGCCCGAATGCAACATGGGAGGCCCCCCTCCCCCCCAGAGCCCGACCGCAACATGGGAGGCCCCCCTCCCCCACAGCCCGAATGCAACATGGGAGGCCCCCCACCCCCTACAGCCCGAATGCAACATGGGAGGCCCCCCTCCCCCCAGAGCCCGACCGCAACATGGGAGGCCCCCCTCCCCCAGTCCGAACGCAACATGGGAGGCCCCCCTCCCCCCCCACAGCCCGACTGCAACATGGGAGGCCCCCCCCCCCCACAGCTTGACCGCAACGTGGGAGCCCCCCTCCCCCACAGCCTGACCGCAACGTGGGAGCCCCCCACCATCATGGTGGGCAACCCCAGCCCCATCACACACGCGCACAAAATATGCCAGCTCGCCAGTGCCAACTTGGAACCATGGCAGTGCCCCTGCCAGTGCCACCCAGACCCAGGATGGCACCCAGGTGGCACTGCCAAGGTGCCAGGCTGGCACAGCCAGAGTTCCCAGGTGGCACCAGCAGCACCAGGGCACCACCCTTCCCAAAAGGCATGCAGCTGGGGGGCCTCCGATCCCCTTGGAGACTGCCACGAGTGCCATTTGTGGGGACCAGTGCTGAACGTCGCTCGCGTGAAGTCGCAGAGGCAAAGGAATTGAATCCCAAAGCCTCAGGTACCTCGGGAATCTGCACATTCGAGTAAGTGCCTCAATCTAATATGCAGCTTTGCCAATACGTGATCCTGCGCAAAAAAGTGATCCCACCCATTGTGGGCAGGATTTTCCTTGCAATGTTTCGAGAGATTGCATTGAATCTTGCGAGGTTTTCGAGCCGGGCGACCCCAGGAGTGGGGTCTCCCAGCTTTCACCGACCATGCTGCACCGCAGCAAGATGCCTTTCCGCTCAGCGTTGCCAGAAGATCACGCCCTATGTCTCTATGACTCTGTGAGAAGTATATTATCTCAATGGTGTGAGATTGCAGAGGTCCGAGATGCAGAGGGTTCTGGGTGTCCGAGTGCATGAATCACAAAAGGCGGATGTGCAAGTACAGTGAGTAATTCGGAAAGATAATAGAATGTTATTGTTTATTGTGAGGAGAATTGAATAGAAAATTAGGGAGATTATGCTTCAGTTAGACAGAGCATTAGTGAGACCACGTCTCGAATACTGTGTATGAACATACGTACATAGAACATACAGTGCAGAAGGAGGCCATTTGGCCCATCAAGTGTGCACCGACCCACTTAAGCCCTGACTTCCACAATATCCCAGTAACCCCTCCTAGCCTTTTTTGGACACTAAGGGCAATTTAGCATGGCCAATCCACCTAACCTGCACGTCTTTGGACGGTGGGAGGAAACCGGAGCACCAGGAGGAAACCATAGAACATAAGAACATAAGAACTAGGAGCAGGAGTAGGCCATCTGGCCCCTCGAGCCTGCTCCGCCATTCAATGAGATCATGGCTGATCTTTTGTGGACTCAGCTCCATTTTCCGGGCCGAACACCATTACCCTTTATCCCTTTATTCTTCAAAAAACTATCTATCTTTTCCTTAAAAACATGTAATGAAGGAGCCTCAACTGCTTCACTGGGCAAGGAATTCCATAGATTCACAACCCTTTGGGTGAAGAAGTTCCTCCTTAACTCAGTCCTAAATCTACTACCCCTTATTTTGAGGCTATGTCCCCTAGTCCCCTAGGGGCTGGTTTAGCTCACTGGGCTAAATCGCTGGCTTTTAAAGCAGGCCAGCAGCACGGTTCGATTCCCGTACCAGCCTCCCCGGACAGGCGCCGGAATGTGGCGACTAGGGGCTTTTCACAGTAACTTCATTGAAGCCTACTCGTGACAATAAGCCATTTTCATTTCATTCATTTCATAGTTCTGCTTTCACCCGCCAGTGGAAACAACCTGCCCGCATCTATCCTATCTATTCCCTTCATAATTTTAAATGTTTCTATAAGATCCCCCTCATCCTTCTAAATTCCAACGAGTACATAGAACAGTGCAGCACAGAACAGGCCCTTCGGCCCTCGATGTTGTGCCGAGCATTGTCCGAAACCAAGATCAAGCTAGCCCACTCCCTGTCATTCTGGTGTGCTCCATGTGCCTATCCAATAACCGCTTGAAAGTTCCTCAAGTGTCCGACTCCACTATCACAGCAGGCAGTCCATTCCACACCCTAACCACTCTCTGAGTAAAAAACCTACCTCGGACATCCCTCCTATATCTTCCACACTGAACATTATAGTTATGCCCCCTTGTAACAGCTACATCCACCCGAGGAAATACTCTCTGAACGTCCACTCTATCTATCCCCCTCATCATCTTATAAACCTCTATTAAGTCGCCTCTCATCCTCCTTCGCTGCAATGAGAAAAGCCCTAACTCCCTCAACCTTTCCTCATAAGACCTATCCTGCAAACCAGGCAGCACCCTGGTAAATCTCATTTGCACCCTTTCCAATGCTTCAACATCTTTCCTATAATGAGGTTGACAGAACTGCACACAATACTCCAAATGTCATCTCACCGGGGTCATATACAGTTGGAGCATAACCCCGTGGCTCTTAAACTCAAGCCCCCTGCTAATAAATGCTAACACACTATAGGCCTTCTTCACGGCTCTATCCACTTGAGTGGCAACCTTCAGAGATCTGTGGACATGAACCCCAAGATCTCTCTGTCCCTCCACATCCCTCAGAACCCTGCCATTGACCCTGGAATCCACATTCAAATTTTTTCTACCAAAATGAATCGCCTCTAAATGAAATGAAAATGGCTTATTGTCATGGGTAGGCTTCAAATGAAGTAACTGTGAAAAGCCCCTTCTCGCCAAATTCCGGCGCCTGTTCGGGGAGGCTGGTACGGGAATTGAACCGTGCTGCTGGCCTGCCTTGGTCTGCTTTCAAAGCCAGTGATTTAGCCCTGTGCTAAACTGACACGGGGGGGGGGGGGGGACGTGCAGACTCAGCGGGGAATCGAACCTGGGACCCTGGCGCTGTGAAGCCTGACCTTGGCTCTGTATGGTATTGGTCATCTTATTTAAGGAAAGATGCAAGTGTTGGAAGCAGTTCAGAGATGGTTTATCAGACTAATACCAGGAATGGCAGGTTGTCTTGTGAGGAGAGGTTGGACAGGTTAGGATTGTATCCATTGGAGCGCAGAAGAGTTCGAGGCAACTTGATTGAAACACATAAAATCCTGAGGGGTGTTGACAGGGGGGGATGTGGAGAGGATGTTTCCTCTTGCGGGAGAATCTAGAACGAGGGGGTCACTGTTTAAAAATAAGGGGATCACCCATTTTAAATGGAGATGGGGGAAATATTTTTCTTTCAGCAGTCATGAGTCTCTGGAACTCTCTTACTGAAAAGACGATGGAAGGAGACTCGTTGAATATTTTCAAGGCAGAGGTGGATAGATTCTTGGTAAATAAGGAGGCAGGTTGGGGGTTGGCGGGATGCAGATTTGAGGTTATTATCAGATCAGCCATGATCTTATTAAGTGGAAGAACAGGCTTGAGGGGCTGAATGGCCTATTCCTGCTCCTTGCCCCTATATCCCTGGATTCACTTCCCAAAGATCAAGCGATCTCAGCCTTGAATATACTCAACTCTGTCTGTGACTGACATTGAACATACTCTGACTGAATAAACTGAATGTGACTGAGTACACTGCAAGACATCTTACAACACCAGGTTAAAGTCCAACAGGTGTGTTTGGAATCACTAGCTTTCGGAGCGTAGCTCCTTCATCAGGTGAGTGCACTGAATGTAACTAAATATACGGAATGTGATTGAGCATACTGAATATAATTGAGTATACTGAATGTGATTGAAGTTAATATGATTGTACTGAATGTGGTTGAGTATACTGAATGTGATTTAGTATACTGAATGTGATTGAGTATACTGAATGTGACTGAGATACTGCATGTGATTGAGCATACTGAATATGATTGAAGTTAATATGATTGTACTGAATGTGGTTGAGTATACTGAATGTGATTTAGTATACTGAATGTGATTGAATATACTCAATATGATTTAGTATACTGAATGTTATTGAATATACTGAAGGTGATTGATTATACTGAATGTGATTGAGTATACTGAATGTGAATGAATAGAACATAGAACAGTACAGCACAGAACAGGCCCTTCGGCCCTCAATGTTGTGCCGAGCCATGATCACCCCACTCAAACCCACGTATCCACCCTATACCCATAACCCAACAACCCCCCCCTTAACCTTACTTTTATTAGGACACTACGGGCAATTTAGCATGGCCAATCCACCTAACCAGCACATCTTTGGACTGTGGGAGGAAACCGGAGCACCCGGAGGAAACCCACGCACACAGGGGGAGGACGTGCAGACTCCACACAGACAGTGACCCAGCCGGGAATCGAACCTGGGATCCTGGAGCTGTGAAGCATTTATGCTAACCACCATGCTACCCTGCTGCCCCCGAATATACTGAATGAGATTGAGTATACTGAGTGTGATTGAATATACTGAATGTGATTGAGTATGTGGAATGCGATTGAGTATACTGAATATGATTGAGTATACTGCCTGTGATTGAGTATACTGAATGTTATTGAATATAGCCAATGTGATTGAGCATACTGAATGTGATTGAAGTTAATATGATTGTACTGAATGTGGTTGAGTATACTGAATGTGATTTAGTATACTGAATGTGATTGAATATACCCAATGTGATTGAGTATACTGAATGTGATTGAATATACTCAATATGATTTAGTATACTGAATGTTATTGAATATACTGAATGTGATTGAGTATACTGAATGTTATTGAATATACTGAATGTGATTGAGTATACTGAATGTGATTGAATATAGCCAATGTGATTGAGTATACTGAATGTTATTGAATATAGCCAATGTGATTGAGTATACTGAATGTGATTGAGTATACTAAATGTGATTGAGTATACTGAATGTGAATGAATATACTGAATGAGATTGAGTATACTGAGTGTGATTGAATATACTGAATGTGATTGAGTATATGGAATGCGATTGAGTATTCTGAATATGATTGAGTATACTGCCTGTGATTGATTATACTGAATGTTATTGAGTATACTGAATTGATTGAATATAGCAATGTGATTGTGTATAGTGAACGTGATTGAACATACTGAATGTTATGGAGAAAACTGAATGTGATTGAATATCCTGAATGTGATTGAGTATACTGAATGTGATTGTGTTTACTGAATGTGATTGTGTTTACTGAATGTGATTGAGTTTACTTGATGTGATTGAGTATACTGAATATGATTGAGTATACGGCCTGTGATTGATAATACTGAATGTTATTGAGTATACTGAATTGATTGAATATAGCAATGTGATTGAGTATACTGAACGTGATTGAACATACTGAATGTTATAGAATATACTGAATGTCATCCAGCAGAGGGCAGCAGAGCAAAGCTACTGAACAGCTGTTCTGGGGGAATTTGCATACGTGCAGTGCGGTCAGCCTAAGTTGAAGGTGAACCGGCGAAGGAGACCCAAGGAGTTTGAGTGAAAGCAAGCATCCAGCAGAGGGCAGCAGAGCAAAGCTACTGATCAGCTGTTCTGGGGGAATTTGCATACGTGCAGTGCGGTCAGCCTAAGTTGAAGGTGAACTGGCGAAGGAGACCCAAGGAGTTTGAGTGAAAGCAAGTATCCAGCAGAGGGCAGCAGAGCAAAGCTACTGATCAGTTGTTCTGGGGGAATTTGCATACGTGCAGTGCGGTCAGCCTAAGTTGAAGGTGAACCGGCGAAGGAGACCCAAGGAGTTTGAGTGAAAGCAAGCATCCAGCAGAGGGCAGCAGAGCAAAGCTACTGATCAGCTGTTCTGGGGGAATTTGCATACGTGCAGTGCGGTCAGCCTAAGTTGAAGGTGAACCGGCGAAGGAGACCCAAGGAGTTTGACTGAAAGCAAGCATCCAGCAGAGGGCAGCAGAGCAAAGCTACTGATCAGCTGTTCTGGGGGAATTTGCATACGTGCAGTGCGGTCAGCCTAAGTTGAAGGTGAACCGGCGAAGGAGACCCAAGGAGTTTGAGTGAAAGCAAGCATCCAGCAGAGGGCAGCAGAGCAAAGCTACTGATCAGCTGTTCTGGGGGAATTTGCATACGTGCAGTGCGGTCAGCCTAAGTTGAAGGTGAACCGGCGAAGGAGACCCAAGGAGTTTGAGTGAAAGCAAGCATCCAGCAGAGGGCAGCAGAGCAAAGCTACTGATCAGCTGTTCTGGGGGAATTTGCATACGTGCAGTGCGGTCAGCCTAAATTGAAGGTGAACCGGCGAAGGAGACCCAAGGAGTTTGAGTGAAAGCAAGCATCCAGCAGAGGGCAGCAGAGCAAAGCTACTGATCAGCTGTTCTGGGGGAATTTGCATACGTGCAGTGCGGTCAGCCTAAGTTGAAGGTGAACCGGCGAAGGAGACCCAAGGAGTTTGAGTGAAAGCAAGCTTCCAGCAGAGGGCAGCAGAGCAAAGCTACTGATCAGCTGTTCTGGGGGAATTTGCATACGTGCAGTGCGGTCAGCCTAAGTTGAAGGTGAACCGGCGAAGGAGACCCAAGGAGTTTGAGTGAAAGCAAGCATCCAGCAGAGGGCAGCAGAGCAAAGCTACTGATCAGCTGTTCTGGGGGAATTTGCATACGTGCAGTGCGGTCAGCCTAAGTTGAAGGTGAACCGGCGAAGGAGACCCAAGGAGTTTGAGTGAAAGCAAGCATCCAGCAGAGGGCAGCAGAGCAAAGCTACTGATCAGCTGTTCTGGGGGAATTTGCATACGTGCAGTGCGGTCAGCCTAAGTTGAAGGTGAACCGGCGAAGGAGACCCAAGGAGTTTGAGTGAAAGCAAGCATCCAGCAGAGGGCAGCAGAGCAAAGCTACTGATCAGCTGTTCTGGGGGAATTTGCATACGTGCAGTGCGGTCAGCCTAAGTTGAAGGTGAACCGGCGAAGGAGACCCAAGGAGTTTGAGTGAAAGCAAGCATCCAGCAGAGGGCAGCAGAGCAAAGCTACTGATCAGCTGTTCTGGGGGAATTTGCATACGTGCAGTGCGGTCAGCCTAAGTTGAAGGTGAACCGGCGAAGGAGACCCAAGGAGTTTGAGTGAAAGCAAGCATCCAGCAGAGGGCAGCAGAGCAAAGCTACTGATCAGCTGTTCTGGGGGAATTTGCATACGTGCAGTGCGGTCAGCCTAAGTTGAAGGTGAACCGGCGAAGGAGACCCAAGGAGTTTGAGTGAAAGCAAGCATCCAGCAGAGGGCAGCAGAGCAAAGCTACTGATCAGCTGTTCTGGGGGAATTTGCATACGTGCAGTGCGGTCAGCCTAAGTTGAAGGTGAACCGGCGAAGGAGACCCAAGGAGTTTGAGTGAAAGCAAGCATCCAGCAGAGGGCAGCAGAGCAAAGCTACTGATCAGCTGTTCTGGGGGAATTTGCATACGTGCAGTGCGGTCAGCCTAAGTTGAAGGTGAACCGGCGAAGGAGACCCAAGGAGTTTGAGTGAAAGCAAGCATCCAGCAGAGGGCAGCAGAGCAAAGCTACTGATCAGCTGTTCTGGGGGAATTTGCATACGTGCAGTGCGGTCAGCCTAAGTTGAAGGTGAACCGGCGAAGGAGACCCAAGGAGTTTGAGTGAAAGCAAGCATCCAGCAGAGGGCAGCAGAGCAAAGCTACTGATCAGCTGTTCTGGGGGAATTTGCATACGTGCAGTGCGGTCAGCCTAAGTTGAAGGTGAACCGGCGAAGGAGACCCAAGGAGTTTGAGTGAAAGCAAGCATCCAGCAGAGGGCAGCAGAGCAAAGCTACTGATCAGCTGTTCTGGGGGAATTTGCATACGTGCAGTGCGGTCAGCCTAAGTTGAAGGTGAACCGGCGAAGGAGACCCAAGGAGTTTGAGTGAAAGCAAGCATCCAGCAGAGGGCAGCAGAGCAAAGCTACTGATCAGCTGTTCTGGGGGAATTTGCATACGTGCAGTGCGGTCAGCCTAAGTTGAAGGTGAACCGGCGAAGGAGACCCAAGGAGTTTGAGTGAAAGCAAGCATCCAGCAGAGGGCAGCAGAGCAAAGCTACTGATCAGCTGTTCTGGGGGAATTTGCATACGTGCAGTGCGGTCAGCCTAAGTTGAAGGTGAACCGGCGAAGAAGACCCAAGGAGTTTGAGTGAAAGCAAGCATCCAGCAGAGGGCAGCAGAGCAAAGCTACTGATCAGCTGTTCTGGGGGAATTTGCATACGTGCAGTGCGGTCAGCCTAAGTTGAAGGTGAACCGGCGAAGGAGACCCAAGGAGTTTGAGTGAAAGCAAGCATCCAGCAGAGGGCAGCAGAGCAAAGCTACTGATCAGCTGTTCTGGGGGAATTTGCATACGTGCAGTGCGGTCAGCCTAAGTTGAAGGTGAACCGGCGAAGAAGACCCAAGGAGTTTGAGTGAAAGCAAGCATCCAGCAGAGGGCAGCAGAGCAAAGCTACTGATCAGCTGTTCTGGGGGAATTTGCATACGTGCAGTGCGGTCAGCCTAAGTTGAAGGTGAACCGGCGAAGAAGACCCAAGGAGTTTGAGTGAAAGCAAGCATCCAGCAGAGGGCAGCAGAGCAAAGCTACTGATCAGCTGTTCTGGGGGAATTTGCATACGTGCAGTGCGGTCAGCCTAAGTTGAAGGTGAACCGGCGAAGAAGACCCAAGGAGTTTGAGTGAAAGCAAGCATCCAGCAGAGGGCAGCAGAGCAAAGCTACTGATCAGCTGTTCTGGGGGAATTTGCATACGTGCAGTGCGGTCAGCCTAAGTTGAAGGTGAACCGGCGAAGAAGACCCAAGGAGTTTGAGTGAAAGCAAGCATCCAGCAGAGGGCAGCAGAGCAAAGCTACTGATCAGCTGTTCTGGGGGAATTTGCATACGTGCAGTGCGGTCAGCCTAAGTTGAAGGTGAACCGGCGAAGAAGACCCAAGGAGTTTGAGTGAAAGCAAGCATCCAGCAGAGGGCAGCAGAGCAAAGCTACTGATCAGCTGTTCTGGGGGAATTTGCATACGTGCAGTGCGGTCAGCCTAAGTTGAAGGTGAACCGGCGAAGGAGACCCAAGGAGTTTGAGTGAAAGCAAGCATCCAGCAGAGGGCAGCAGAGCAAAGCTACTGATCAGCTGTTCTGGGGGAATTTGCATACGTGCAGTGCGGTCAGCCTAAGTTGAAGGTGAACCGGCGAAGAAGACCCAAGGAGTTTGAGTGAAAGCAAGCATCCAGCAGAGGGCAGCAGAGCAAAGCTACTGATCAGCTGTTCTGGGGGAATTTGCATACGTGCAGTGCGGTCAGCCTAAGTTGAAGGTGAACCGGCGAAGGAGACCCAAGGAGTTTGAGTGAAAGCAAGCATCCAGCAGAGGGCAGCAGAGCAAAGCTACTGATCAGCTGTTCTGGGGGAATTTGCATACGTGCAGTGCGGTCAGCCTAAGTTGAAGGTGAACCGGCGAAGAAGACCCAAGGAGTTTGAGTGAAAGCAAGCATCCAGCAGAGGGCAGCAGAGCAAAGCTACTGATCAGCTGTTCTGGGGGAATTTGCATACGTGCAGTGCGGTCAGCCTAAGTTGAAGGTGAACCGGCGAAGGAGACCCAAGGAGTTTGAGTGAAAGCAAGCATCCAGCAGAGGGCAGCAGAGCAAAGCTACTGATCAGCTGTTCTGGGGGAATTTGCATACGTGCAGTGCGGTCAGCCTAAGTTGAAGGTGAACCGGCGAAGGAGACCCAAGGAGTTTGAGTGAAAGCAAGCATCCAGCAGAGGGCAGCAGAGCAAAGCTACTGATCAGCTGTTCTGGGGGAATTTGCATACGTGCAGTGCGGTCAGCCTAAGTTGAAGGTGAACCGGCGAAGGAGACCCAAGGAGTTTGAGTGAAAGCAAGCATCCAGCAGAGGGCAGCAGAGCAAAGCTACTGATCAGCTGTTCTGGGGGAATTTGCATACGTGCAGTGCGGTCAGCCTAAGTTGAAGGTGAACCGGCGAAGGAGACCCAAGGAGTTTGAGTGAAAGCAAGCATCCAGCAGAGGGCAGCAGAGCAAAGCTACTGATCAGCTGTTCTGGGGGAATTTGCATACGTGCAGTGCGGTCAGCCTAAGTTGAAGGTGAACCGGCGAAGGAGACCCAAGGAGTTTGAGTGAAAGCAAGCATCCAGCAGAGGGCAGCAGAGCAAAGCTACTGATCAGCTGTTCTGGGGGAATTTGCATACGTGCAGTGCGGTCAGCCTAAGTTGAAGGTGAACCGGCGAAGGAGACCCAAGGAGTTTGAGTGAAAGCAAGCATCCAGCAGAGGGCAGCAGAGCAAAGCTACTGATCAGCTGTTCTGGGGGAATTTGCATACGTGCAGTGCGGTCAGCCTAAGTTGAAGGTGAACCGGCGAAGGAGACCCAAGGAGTTTGAGTGAAAGCAAGCATCCAGCAGAGGGCAGCAGAGCAAAGCTACTGATCAGCTGTTCTGGGGGAATTTGCATACGTGCAGTGCGGTCAGCCTAAGTTGAAGGTGAACCGGCGAAGGAGACCCAAGGAGTTTGAGTGAAAGCAAGCATCCAGCAGAGGGCAGCAGAGCAAAGCTACTGATCAGCTGTTCTGGGGGAATTTGCATACGTGCAGTGCGGTCAGCCTAAGTTGAAGGTGAACCGGCGAAGGAGACCCAAGGAGTTTGAGTGAAAGCAAGCATCCAGCAGAGGGCAGCAGAGCAAAGCTACTGATCAGCTGTTCTGGGGGAATTTGCATACGTGCAGTGCGGTCAGCCTAAGTTGAAGGTGAACCGGCGAAGGAGACCCAAGGAGTTTGAGTGAAAGCAAGCATCCAGCAGAGGGCAGCAGAGCAAAGCTACTGATCAGCTGTTCTGGGGGAATTTGCATACGTGCAGTGCGGTCAGCCTAAGTTGAAGGTGAACCGGCGAAGGAGACCCAAGGAGTTTGAGTGAAAGCAAGCATCCAGCAGAGGGCAGCAGAGCAAAGCTACTGATCAGCTGTTCTGGGGGAATTTGCATACGTGCAGTGCGGTCAGCCTAAGTTGAAGGTGAACCGGCGAAGGAGACCCAAGGAGTTTGAGTGAAAGCAAGCATCCAGCAGAGGGCAGCAGAGCAAAGCTACTGATCAGCTGTTCTGGGGGAATTTGCATACGTGCAGTGCGGTCAGCCTAAGTTGAAGGTGAACCGGCGAAGGAGACCCAAGGAGTTTGAGTGAAAGCAAGCATCCAGCAGAGGGCAGCAGAGCAAAGCTACTGATCAGCTGTTCTGGGGGAATTTGCATACGTGCAGTGCGGTCAGCCTAAGTTGAAGGTGAACCGGCGAAGGAGACCCAAGGAGTTTGAGTGAAAGCAAGCATCCAGCAGAGGGCAGCAGAGCAAAGCTACTGATCAGCTGTTCTGGGGGAATTTGCATACGTGCAGTGCGGTCAGCCTAAGTTGAAGGTGAACCGGCGAAGGAGACCCAAGGAGTTTGAGTGAAAGCAAGCATCCAGCAGAGGGCAGCAGAGCAAAGCTACTGATCAGCTGTTCTGGGGGAATTTGCATACGTGCAGTGCGGTCAGCCTAAGTTGAAGGTGAACCGGCGAAGGAGACCCAAGGAGTTTGAGTGAAAGCAAGCATCCAGCAGAGGGCAGCAGAGCAAAGCTACTGATCAGCTGTTCTGGGGGAATTTGCATACGTGCAGTGCGGTCAGCCTAAGTTGAAGGTGAACCGGCGAAGGAGACCCAAGGAGTTTGAGTGAAAGCAAGCATCCAGCAGAGGGCAGCAGAGCAAAGCTACTGATCAGCTGTTCTGGGGGAATTTGCATACGTGCAGTGCGGTCAGCCTAAGTTGAAGGTGAACCGGCGAAGGAGACCCAAGGAGTTTGAGTGAAAGCAAGCATCCAGCAGAGGGCAGCAGAGCAAAGCTACTGATCAGCTGTTCTGGGGGAATTTGCATACGTGCAGTGCGGTCAGCCTAAGTTGAAGGTGAACCGGCGAAGGAGACCCAAGGAGTTTGAGTGAAAGCAAGCATCCAGCAGAGGGCAGCAGAGCAAAGCTACTGATCAGCTGTTCTGGGGGAATTTGCATACGTGCAGTGCGGTCAGCCTAAGTTGAAGGTGAACCGGCGAAGGAGACCCAAGGAGTTTGAGTGAAAGCAAGCATCCAGCAGAGGGCAGCAGAGCAAAGCTACTGATCAGCTGTTCTGGGGGAATTTGCATACGTGCAGTGCGGTCAGCCTAAGTTGAAGGTGAACCGGCGAAGGAGACCCAAGGAGTTTGAGTGAAAGCAAGCATCCAGCAGAGGGCAGCAGAGCAAAGCTACTGATCAGCTGTTCTGGGGGAATTTGCATACGTGCAGTGCGGTCAGCCTAAGTTGAAGGTGAACCGGCGAAGGAGACCCAAGGAGTTTGAGTGAAAGCAAGCATCCAGCAGAGGGCAGCAGAGCAAAGCTACTGATCAGCTGTTCTGGGGGAATTTGCATACGTGCAGTGCGGTCAGCCTAAGTTGAAGGTGAACCGGCGAAGGAGACCCAAGGAGTTTGAGTGAAAGCAAGCATCCAGCAGAGGGCAGCAGAGCAAAGCTACTGATCAGCTGTTCTGGGGGAATTTGCATACGTGCAGTGCGGTCAGCCTAAGTTGAAGGTGAACCGGCGAAGGAGACCCAAGGAGTTTGAGTGAAAGCAAGCATCCAGCAGAGGGCAGCAGAGCAAAGCTACTGATCAGCTGTTCTGGGGGAATTTGCATACGTGCAGTGCGGTCAGCCTAAGTTGAAGGTGAACCGGCGAAGGAGACCCAAGGAGTTTGAGTGAAAGCAAGCATCCAGCAGAGGGCAGCAGAGCAAAGCTACTGATCAGCTGTTCTGGGGGAATTTGCATACGTGCAGTGCGGTCAGCCTAAGTTGAAGGTGAACCGGCGAAGGAGACCCAAGGAGTTTGAGTGAAAGCAAGCATCCAGCAGAGGGCAGCAGAGCAAAGCTACTGATCAGCTGTTCTGGGGGAATTTGCATACGTGCAGTGCGGTCAGCCTAAGTTGAAGGTGAACCGGCGAAGGAGACCCAAGGAGTTTGAGTGAAAGCAAGCATCCAGCAGAGGGCAGCAGAGCAAAGCTACTGATCAGCTGTTCTGGGGGAATTTGCATACGTGCAGTGCGGTCAGCCTAAGTTGAAGGTGAACCGGCGAAGGAGACCCAAGGAGTTTGAGTGAAAGCAAGCATCCAGCAGAGGGCAGCAGAGCAAAGCTACTGATCAGCTGTTCTGGGGGAATTTGCATACGTGCAGTGCGGTCAGCCTAAGTTGAAGGTGAACCGGCGAAGGAGACCCAAGGAGTTTGAGTGAAAGCAAGCATCCAGCAGAGGGCAGCAGAGCAAAGCTACTGATCAGCTGTTCTGGGGGAATTTGCATACGTGCAGTGCGGTCAGCCTAAGTTGAAGGTGAACCGGCGAAGGAGACCCAAGGAGTTTGAGTGAAAGCAAGCATCCAGCAGAGGGCAGCAGAGCAAAGCTACTGATCAGCTGTTCTGGGGGAATTTGCATACGTGCAGTGCGGTCAGCCTAAGTTGAAGGTGAACCGGCGAAGGAGACCCAAGGAGTTTGAGTGAAAGCAAGCATCCAGCAGAGGGCAGCAGAGCAAAGCTACTGATCAGCTGTTCTGGGGGAATTTGCATACGTGCAGTGCGGTCAGCCTAAGTTGAAGGTGAACCGGCGAAGGAGACCCAAGGAGTTTGAGTGAAAGCAAGCATCCAGCAGAGGGCAGCAGAGCAAAGCTACTGATCAGCTGTTCTGGGGGAATTTGCATACGTGCAGTGCGGTCAGCCTAAGTTGAAGGTGAACCGGCGAAGGAGACCCAAGGAGTTTGAGTGAAAGCAAGCATCCAGCAGAGGGCAGCAGAGCAAAGCTACTGATCAGCTGTTCTGGGGGAATTTGCATACGTGCAGTGCGGTCAGCCTAAGTTGAAGGTGAACCGGCGAAGGAGACCCAAGGAGTTTGAGTGAAAGCAAGCATCCAGCAGAGGGCAGCAGAGCAAAGCTACTGATCAGCTGTTCTGGGGGAATTTGCATACGTGCAGTGCGGTCAGCCTAAGTTGAAGGTGAACCGGCGAAGGAGACCCAAGGAGTTTGAGTGAAAGCAAGCATCCAGCAGAGGGCAGCAGAGCAAAGCTACTGATCAGCTGTTCTGGGGGAATTTGCATACGTGCAGTGCGGTCAGCCTAAGTTGAAGGTGAACCGGCGAAGGAGACCCAAGGAGTTTGAGTGAAAGCAAGCATCCAGCAGAGGGCAGCAGAGCAAAGCTACTGATCAGCTGTTCTGGGGGAATTTGCATACGTGCAGTGCGGTCAGCCTAAGTTGAAGGTGAACCGGCGAAGGAGACCCAAGGAGTTTGAGTGAAAGCAAGCATCCAGCAGAGGGCAGCAGAGCAAAGCTACTGATCAGCTGTTCTGGGGGAATTTGCATACGTGCAGTGCGGTCAGCCTAAGTTGAAGGTGAACCGGCGAAGGAGACCCAAGGAGTTTGAGTGAAAGCAAGCATCCAGCAGAGGGCAGCAGAGCAAAGCTACTGATCAGCTGTTCTGGGGGAATTTGCATACGTGCAGTGCGGTCAGCCTAAGTTGAAGGTGAACCGGCGAAGGAGACCCAAGGAGTTTGAGTGAAAGCAAGCATCCAGCAGAGGGCAGCAGAGCAAAGCTACTGATCAGCTGTTCTGGGGGAATTTGCATACGTGCAGTGCGGTCAGCCTAAGTTGAAGGTGAACCGGCGAAGGAGACCCAAGGAGTTTGAGTGAAAGCAAGCATCCAGCAGAGGGCAGCAGAGCAAAGCTACTGATCAGCTGTTCTGGGGGAATTTGCATACGTGCAGTGCGGTCAGCCTAAGTTGAAGGTGAACCGGCGAAGGAGACCCAAGGAGTTTGAGTGAAAGCAAGCATCCAGCAGAGGGCAGCAGAGCAAAGCTACTGATCAGCTGTTCTGGGGGAATTTGCATACGTGCAGTGCGGTCAGCCTAAGTTGAAGGTGAACCGGCGAAGGAGACCCAAGGAGTTTGAGTGAAAGCAAGCATCCAGCAGAGGGCAGCAGAGCAAAGCTACTGATCAGCTGTTCTGGGGGAATTTGCATACGTGCAGTGCGGTCAGCCTAAGTTGAAGGTGAACCGGCGAAGGAGACCCAAGGAGTTTGAGTGAAAGCAAGCATCCAGCAGAGGGCAGCAGAGCAAAGCTACTGATCAGCTGTTCTGGGGGAATTTGCATACGTGCAGTGCGGTCAGCCTAAGTTGAAGGTGAACCGGCGAAGGAGACCCAAGGAGTTTGAGTGAAAGCAAGCATCCAGCAGAGGGCAGCAGAGCAAAGCTACTGATCAGCTGTTCTGGGGGAATTTGCATACGTGCAGTGCGGTCAGCCTAAGTTGAAGGTGAACCGGCGAAGGAGACCCAAGGAGTTTGAGTGAAAGCAAGCATCCAGCAGAGGGCAGCAGAGCAAAGCTACTGATCAGCTGTTCTAGGGGGAATTTGCATACGTGCAGTGCGGTCAGCCTAAGTTGAAGGTGAACCGGCGAAGGAGACCCAAGGAGTTTGAGTGAAAGCAAGCATCCAGCAGAGGGCAGCAGAGCAAAGCTACTGATCAGCTGTTCCAGGGGAATTTGCATACGTGCAGTGCGGTCAGCCTAAGTTGAAGGTGAACCGGCGAAGGAGACCCAAGGAGTTTGAGTGAAAGCAAGCATCCAGCAGAGGGCAGCAGAGCAAAGCTACTGATCAGCTGTTCTAGGGGGAATTTGCATACGTGCAGTGCGGTCAGCCTAAGTTGAAGGTGAACCGGCGAAGGAGACCCAAGGAGTTTGAGTGAAAGCAAGCATCCAGCAGAGGGCAGCAGAGCAAAGCTACTGATCAGCTGTTCTAGGGGGAATTTGCATACGTGCAGTGCGGTCAGCCTAAGTTGAAGGTGAACCGGCGAAGGAGACCCAAGGAGTTTGAGTGAAAGCAAGCATCCAGCAGAGGGCAGCAGAGCAAAGCTACTGATCAGCTGTTCTAGGGGGAATTTGCATACGTGCAGTGCGGTCAGCCTAAGTTGAAGGTGAACCGGCGAAGGAGACCCAAGGAGTTTGAGTGAAAGCAAGCATCCAGCAGAGGGCAGCAGAGCAAAGCTACTGATCAGCTGTTCTAGGGGGAATTTGCATACGTGCAGTGCGGTCAGCCTAAGTTGAAGGTGAACCGGCGAAGGAGACCCAAGGAGTTTGAGTGAAAGCAAGCATCCAGCAGAGGGCAGCAGAGCAAAGCTACTGATCAGCTGTTCTAGGGGGAATTTGCATACGTGCAGTGCGGTCAGCCTAAGTTGAAGGTGAACCGGCGAAGGAGACCCAAGGAGTTTGAGTGAAAGCAAGCATCCAGCAGAGGGCAGCAGAGCAAAGCTACTGATCAGCTGTTCTAGGGGAATTTGCATACGTGCAGTGCGGTCAGCCTAAGTTGAAGGTGAACCGGCGAAGGAGACCCAAGGAGTTTGAGTGAAAGCAAGCATCCAGCAGAGGGCAGCAGAGCAAAGCTACTGATCAGCTGTTCTGGGGAATTTGCATACGTGCAGTGCGGTCAGCCTAAGTTGAAGGTGAACCGGCGAAGGAGACCCAAGGAGTTTGAGTGAAAGCAAGCATCCAGCAGAGGGCAGCAGAGCAAAGCTACTGATCAGCTGTTCTGGGGGAATTTGCATACGTGCAGTGCGGTCAGCCTAAGTTGAAGGTGAACCGGCGAAGGAGACCCAAGGAGTTTGAGTGAAAGCAAGCATCCAGCAGAGGGCAGCAGAGCAAAGCTACTGATCAGCTGTTCTGGGGGAATTTGCATACGTGCAGTGCGGTCAGCCTAAGTTGAAGGTGAACCGGCGAAGGAGACCCAAGGAGTTTGAGTGAAAGCAAGCATCCAGCAGAGGGCAGCAGAGCAAAGCTACTGATCAGCTGTTCTGGGGGAATTTGCATACGTGCAGTGCGGTCAGCCTAAGTTGAAGGTGAACCGGCGAAGGAGACCCAAGGAGTTTGAGTGAAAGCAAGCATCCAGCAGAGGGCAGCAGAGCAAAGCTACTGATCAGCTGTTCTGGGGGAATTTGCATACGTGCAGTGCGGTCAGCCTAAGTTGAAGGTGAACCGGCGAAGGAGACCCAAGGAGTTTGAGTGAAAGCAAGCATCCAGCAGAGGGCAGCAGAGCAAAGCTACTGATCAGCTGTTCTGGGGGAATTTGCATACGTGCAGTGCGGTCAGCCTAAGTTGAAGGTGAACCGGCGAAGGAGACCCAAGGAGATTGAGTGAAAGCAAGCATCCAGCAGAGGGCAGCAGAGCAAAGCTACTGATCAGCTGTTGCTGGGGAATTTGCATACGTGCAGTGCGGTCAGCCTAAGTTGAAGGTGAACCGGCGAAGGAGACCCAAGGAGTTTGAGTGAAAGCAAGCATCCAGCAGAGGGCAGCAGAGCAAAGCTACTGATCAGCTGTTCTGGGGGAATTTGCATACGTGCAGTGCGGTCAGCCTAAGTTGAAGGTGAACCGGCGAAGGAGACCCAAGGAGTTTGAGTGAAAGCAAGCATCCAGCAGAGGGCAGCAGAGCAAAGCTACTGATCAGCTGTTCTGGGGGAATTTGCATACGTGCAGTGCGGTCAGCCTAAGTTGAAGGTGAACCGGCGAAGGAGACCCAAGGAGTTTGAGTGAAAGCAAGCATCCAGCAGAGGGCAGCAGAGCAAAGCTACTGATCAGCTGTTCTGGGGGAATTTGCATACGTGCAGTGCGGTCAGCCTAAGTTGAAGGTGAACCGGCGAAGGAGACCCAAGGAGTTTGAGTGAAAGCAAGCATCCAGCAGAGGGCAGCAGAGCAAAGCTACTGATCAGCTGTTCTGGGGAATTTGCATACGTGCAGTGCGGTCAGCCTAAGTTGAAGGTGAACCGGCGAAGGAGACCCAAGGAGTTTGAGTGAAAGCAAGCATCCAGCAGAGGGCAGCAGAGCAAAGCTACTGATCAGCTGTTCTGGGGGAATTTGCATACGTGCAGTGCGGTCAGCCTAAGTTGAAGGTGAACCGGCGAAGGAGACCCAAGGAGTTTGAGTGAAAGCAAGCATCCAGCAGAGGGCAGCAGAGCAAAGCTACTGATCAGCTGTTCTGGGGGAATTTGCATACGTGCAGTGCGGTCAGCCTAAGTTGAAGGTGAACCGGCGAAGGAGACCCAAGGAGTTTGAGTGAAAGCAAGCATCCAGCAGAGGGCAGCAGAGCAAAGCTACTGATCAGCTGTTCTGGGGGAATTTGCATACGTGCAGTGCGGTCAGCCTAAGTTGAAGGTGAACCGGCGAAGGAGACCCAAGGAGTTTGAGTGAAAGCAAGCATCCAGCAGAGGGCAGCAGAGCAAAGCTACTGATCAGCTGTTCTGGGGGAATTTGCATACGTGCAGTGCGGTCAGCCTAAGTTGAAGGTGAACCGGCGAAGGAGACCCAAGGAGTTTGAGTGAAAGCAAGCATCCAGCAGAGGGCAGCAGAGCAAAGCTACTGATCAGCTGTTCTGGGGGAATTTGCATACGTGCAGTGCGGTCAGCCTAAGTTGAAGGTGAACCGGCGAAGGAGACCCAAGGAGTTTGAGTGAAAGCAAGCATCCAGCAGAGGGCAGCAGAGCAAAGCTACTGATCAGCTGTTCTGGGGGAATTTGCATACGTGCAGTGCGGTCAGCCTAAGTTGAAGGTGAACCGGCGAAGGAGACCCAAGGAGTTTGAGTGAAAGCAAGCATCCAGCAGAGGGCAGCAGAGCAAAGCTACTGATCAGCTGTTCTAGGGGAATTTGCATACGTGCAGTGCGGTCAGCCTAAGTTGAAGGTGAACCGGCGAAGGAGACCCAAGGAGTTTGAGTGAAAGCAAGCATCCAGCAGAGGGCAGCAGAGCAAAGCTACTGATCAGCTGTTCTAGGGGAATTTGCATACGTGCAGTGCGGTCAGCCTAAGTTGAAGGTGAACCGGCGAAGGAGACCCAAGGAGTTTGAGTGAAAGCAAGCATCCAGCAGAGGGCAGCAGAGCAAAGCTACTGATCAGCTGTTCTAGGGGAATTTGCATACGTGCAGTGCGGTCAGCCTAAGTTGAAGGTGACCGGCGAAGGAGACCCAAGGAGTTTGAGTGAAAGCAAGCATCCAGCAGAGGGCAGCAGAGCAAAGCTACTGATCAGCTGTTCTAGGGGAATTTGCATACGTGCAGTGCGGTCAGCCTAAGTTGAAGGTGAACCGGCGAAGGAGACCCAAGGAGTTTGAGTGAAAGCAAGCATCCAGCAGAGGGCAGCAGAGCAAAGCTACTGATCAGCTGTTCTAGGGGGAATTTGCATACGTGCAGTGCGGTCAGCCTAAGTTGAAGGTGAACCGGCGAAGGAGACCCAAGGAGTTTGAGTGAAAGCAAGCATCCAGCAGAGGGCAGCAGAGCAAAGCTACTGATCAGCTGTTCTAGGGAATTTGCATACGTGCAGTGCGGTCAGCCTAAGTTGAAGGTGAACCGGCGAAGGAGACCCAAGGAGTTTGAGTGAAAGCAAGCATCCAGCAGAGGGCAGCAGAGCAAAGCTACTGATCAGCTGTTCTAGGGGAATTTGCATACGTGCAGTGCGGTCAGCCTAAGTTGAAGGTGAACCGGCGAAGGAGACCCAAGGAGTTTGAGTGAAAGCAAGCATCCAGCAGAGGGCAGCAGAGCAAAGCTACTGATCAGCTGTTCTAGGGGAATTTGCATACGTGCAGTGCGGTCAGCCTAAGTTGAAGGTGAACCGGCGAAGGAGACCCAAGGAGTTTGAGTGAAAGCAAGCATCCAGCAGAGGGCAGCAGAGCAAAGCTACTGATCAGCTGTTCTAGGGGAATTTGCATACGTGCAGTGCGGTCAGCCTAAGTTGAAGGTGAACCGGCGAAGGAGACCCAAGGAGTTTGAGTGAAAGCAAGCATCCAGCAGAGGGCAGCAGAGCAAAGCTACTGATCAGCTGTTCTAGGGGAATTTGCATACGTGCAGTGCGGTCAGCCTAAGTTGAAGGTGAACCGGCGAAGGAGACCCAAGGAGTTTGAGTGAAAGCAAGCATCCAGCAGAGGGCAGCAGAGCAAAGCTACTGATCAGCTGTTCTAGGGGAATTTGCATACGTGCAGTGCGGTCAGCCTAAGTGAAGGTGAACCGGCGAAGGAGACCCAAGGAGTTTGAGTGAAAGCAAGCATCCAGCAGAGGGCAGCAGAGCAAAGCTACTGATCAGCTGTTCTAGGGGAATTTGCATACGTGCAGTGCGGTCAGCCTAAGTTGAAGGTGAACCGGCGAAGGAGACCCAAGGAGTTTGAGTGAAAGCAAGCATCCAGCAGAGGGCAGCAGAGCAAAGCTACTGATCAGCTGTTCTAGGGGAATTTGCATACGTGCAGTGCGGTCAGCCTAAGTTGAAGGTGAACCGGCGAAGGAGACCCAAGGAGTTTGAGTGAAAGCAAGCATCCAGCAGAGGGCAGCAGAGCAAAGCTACTGATCAGCTGTTCTAGGGGAATTTGCATACGTGCAGTGCGGTCAGCCTAA